>NC_072017.1:4007500-4290000 GCF_027791375.1 Indicator indicator
TCCCTGCTGGGCCCAGGAAAAAAAGGATTTTGTTTTGTTTTTTGAGGAAACTGGTTGATACCTTTACATTCTGGCTGATCTTACATCAATTACAGCCACCACAGGTTACAAAACAGGTGATGTGCTGCCACTGAGGACATTATGAACCAGATGAACATTGTCAGAGCACTGTGCATGCTCTCTCCAGAACCCTGACTTACCCTTTTCCTTGGAGTTTGGAGCAAATTAAATCAAGCCTATTTTGGACAATGTTTCCACACTAGAGGGAAAACTTAGCTATGGAAATACAAAATCATTTGATTTAATAATATTTCTGTCATGAAGCCTTTCCCCCCCCTTAAATATTATATTTGAAATACATAATACAGCTTAACTAACCCACATCAGAGAAGCAACTGAAATCAGCTCCTGACTAATAATGTTTACATACATGTGCACAGAGAGGTATGTTTGATTTATAAGGTGTGGGAGTTAAAAAGCCTCCTATGTAGCCTCAAAACAACTTAAAAAACTTGTAATGATGAAACTGGCACTTTTTAGGCTAAGAGGCTACTTTATAGTATGATTTCATTTGCATTCCTAAGTTGGAAACCCTTCTGACTAGGTGTATTAGACTTCATGTAAACAGTTTCTTTCTACTTTTTTTTTTTAAATCTCTGATTTGTTTTGATGAGTGCTCCTTCCCTTACTAATTTGTTGTTTGTTATCTTCCCATGGTTTCTGGTTTTCTAGCAGACAGGAGAATTCAGACTGTGAGCAAAGTGATTTTAGAAAAGCTGTTTTTAATTTCCCCCATAGTCAACCTGTGGTCCAGCCTATGGGCACATCCAGGAGACTTATTTCTGTGCATTTTGAAGAGCTTCACACTCATTTTATCTCTTTACCTAGAACTCATTTCTAGACCTCTTTCATCTTTTATTCTAGAATTTGAATGATGAATAGTGATAGAAAAAAATATGCAAGAAACTCAAGGATTTTGGTTTATCTAAGACAAGTCTGCCAGTGGTATATATTCATCACAGCTTTTCATGTGCTGCTAATCTTACACTGCTAGGAAGATTGTTGACCTGGACAGATGCCTCAATTTTTTATTTTTGGTTTGCATACACAAAAGCCAATCTGAATGTATTGGAGAAGCTGTAGCTTTCGATAGGTTGCCTTTCTTTATCCTTATGAAAAAGTCTAACCAACACAGGAGAAGATGGGCACAAATCAAATGACAAATGGCAACACTGCTGGTTTGCATTAGAACAGAGGTCTTCTTGTGGGAAGCTGGAAAGATAGAAGGGAACTGTTAAAAATCTGTGCATGCTACTCACTTGCTAGATCTTGCTAGTCATGCAGGTATGGCTGCTTGCATGAAGAAGCTTCTTTCTGGGCCTCCAGACATTTCTCAAATGAAAATGTTTACAGCCCAACAGACATGTTGCTTTTCTTTTTTTGCTTCACTACAATTATGGTTATAAGACTTAAAATGTAATGAAAATGAACACACATCAGTGGTTTACCTTTTTCCTTTCATTAGATATTAGTAAGGTAGTGAAGTGGAAAAACTTGCAGGACAGCCTCGATTTGTTTCATTCTCACTTAGTGGAGAGGCATTGATGCTATTTAAAATACAGTGTTGATTTGCTTTCACTCTAGTTTGTTTTGACAAACCCTAGGCTAAATTTGCTCATGAATGCACTGGGAGCAGCCTATTTCATGTCAGCATGTCCCACAAAAGGATGCCACTGAGTGACATTTAAGAGGGTATGCAGGGCAAGGCACAGAGCCACTACAAGTTCGTGAAAGGCATTGTCACAGCATTTGGCTTCCCATATTTAGGTGTGAACTTCAGCTAATAAAATGCTTGTGATACACTCTTGAAGTGCAAAGTGAGGACAATGGAGAGTGAGGACAACACTGTTTTGTGTCCTAAATCTTGCAAATTGTTCTTTTCATGTGGGTTACCATGATTTTTAGGGTGCATATAGCAATTAATCTCTAACAAGTGTTTTAACAGTGTAGAACGGATGCTTGCAATTTAATAGAAATAAATTGTGCTTGAGATCACAAATGAGTTCCCCTTTCCCATGCTGCAACAGGAATTTACCCTGCACTGAAGCTATGTTAAATAGACAAATGTATTTGTAACCATGTCATTTAGAGGTTTTTGTTTCTGAAAAACAAGTAGCTCTTTTAATTCTATGAGTGTTGATGAAAGCCCTTTAATTTAAATTACTGACAAAGTAGTTTATTTTATTTCCCACAGATGCCTACACAACTTCAGAAGTGACATACATTTGGACTTACAATGCTTCAGATTCGGTGCAGGTGGCACCAGATGGCTCAAGATTGAATCAGTATGATCTTTTAGGCCAAACAATTGGAAAAGAGACAGTTAAATCGAGTACAGGTTGGTAAAAGATAAATCTGATGAAGAAAGCACTCAGCTGTGAAGACCATGATCATTGCTGGTGGTGTTAGAAGGCTACTAATAAAAAACTGCTGTGAAATGTGAGATATCAGACATGGTCTCTTACTGTTTGGTACAAGTAACACATAGCAGCACTTTACTGGTTCTTTGGAGTTAATAACTGGTGTTCACAGAGGTGAACTTGTCCCCAGTGACTCTTTTTAATGTTGTCTGGAGCTCAGTCTTGAATTCTAATGTTTGTAACCCAAGGCTGGTTTCATTTCCTATGGTAAATGACAATGTTCATCTATTAAATGGTGAAGTGTGCAACCATTTTTCCTTCCATTATGTTTTTGGCATTAAGCACTGAATTAGACTCTAGACTGTGTTCCTACATGTGTCAGGCTGTGACGGACCCCCCTCTTCTGGCTGCAGATTAAGTTCTCAGGGTGCCTTTGTGTTAACACAAAGAGTTGCTTTCATATAGAAGCCTGCAGGACTGAAGTTCTTATCAGGACATACAAGAATTCCTTTAAGTTCCTGACTGCTGCTATTTCCTGGAGCTCAGTGGAAATAAGATGTAGCTGAACTGAAAAACTTTTTTTGTCTGCTGTAAGGCAAAATAGTTTATACTACAAAATACTTTCTGTGCATTTGGACCACATAAAAATACCAGACTTTCTTGTACCAAAGAAATGGACTTTCTAAGATGATAACATTTTGTTTCACTGTTTTTTTTTTTTGTTTGTTTGTGGCACCTAGGTGAATATACAGTAATGACAGCTCATTTTCACCTGAAGAGAAAAATTGGATATTTTGTCATCCAGACTTACCTCCCCTGTATCATGACTGTCATTCTCTCTCAAGTGTCATTCTGGCTGAACAGAGAATCTGTACCTGCCAGGACAGTCTTTGGTGAGTACACTGAATAACATCAGCTTTCTGAAGCTGTTAGGCAGCTTTTCTGAAGGCTGTTTTTTCATTCTGGTTACTGTGTTTGTAGAATGTGATGCCACTAGTCCAAACAGCTCCCAGCTGCAGATTATGGATCTTGTGAGAATCCCAAAGGTTTTGCAAATTGGCACATTCAAGAAAATTATCCATGTGTCTTAGAATCATAGAATGGCTTAGGTTGGAGGGGACCTTACAGATCATCTACTCCAATCACCCTGCCATGGGTGGAGGACATCTCTCCACTAGACTTGGTTGCCCAAGGCCTCATCCAATCTGGCATTAAACATCCCCAGGGAGGAGGCAGCCACAACCTCCCTGGGCAGCATATTGCAGAGTCTCACCACCCTTGTACTGAAGAACTTCTTCCTGACATCCAGTCTAATCCTACTCTCCCTCAGCTTCAAACCATTCCCCTTTGTCCTGTTGCTAGACACCTTATGGAAACTCCCTCTCCAGCCTTCCTGCAGCACCCTTTCAGGTATTGGAAGGCAACTATAAGTTCCTTCAGGAGTCTTCTGCAGGCTGAACAACCCCAGCTCCTTCAGCCTATCCTCATAGTAGAGGTGCCCCAGCCCTTGGACCATTGTGGCCCTCCTCTGGACTTGCTCCAACAACTCTGTGTCCTTCTTATGAGGAGGACACCAGAACTGGATGCAGTATTTGAAGTGGGGTCTCACAAGAGCAGTGTAAATGAAAAGAATCATCTCTCTTGACCTGCTGGTCATAATCCTTAACTCTTTTAAGAGGAAAATATTTTCACAGGTTGGAAAAAGATTATTGTGTTTCTATTTAAAAAGTAAATGTATATTACTTTCTGCAGTGTGTTACTTACCTTGATATTACCCAGACATTCTGGTCCTTGGTAGATGAACTCATTTCAAAATATATTTGAAAATTAAATTACATTTTATTTTGTAGAATTATTTGAACATCTTAATTTGTAGAATTATTTAAACTTTGCAGGCTGCACTTCTTTAAAAGAAACCCTCTTCTGGGGATCTGGACAAAACTCTCACTAATTCAAACTGGAGTGTACTCTAAAACCAGCAAACATCTTCAGCAGTTCAAAATACTTAATTTGTCTCCTCCAATAAGGTTTTGCTCCATATTAAAGCAAAGTAACAAACATCTTCCTTACATAACTTTAAATCCTTTTGTTTGCTTTTAAAGAAAAAAAAAAAGACTAACAGAACCAAAAGAAAGCAATTTCTGTGTGAATTCAGCCATCAGAAATGCTGCATAAAATCATCTGATTAGTCATCAGCAAATACCATGCAACACTTCAAAAAAATAGGCCAAACATGATGCACAGCAAAACATTTGCTGGCTCTCCTGGTAGAGAAAATGCCACACAAAGTACTGTGGAAAAGTTGCAGGTTAGAATATGAGCTTTATGGGAGTCAGGTGAAAGGGATCAGTGCTTTTATTTGGACTAGGATTCTGCCACGTTTGCCTGGGCAGTTATCAGGCAGATTTGGGGGTTGGATTATTTTTTTTTCCCCCTTTTTTTTTAACTTTCTTCAAAATTGTTTCTCTGAGCAACCTGATCTAGCGTGAGGTGTCCCTACCCATGGCAGGGGGGGTTGGAACCTGATGTCTTTGAGCTCCCTTCCAACCCTAACAATTCTATGGTTCTATGAAAATCTTGGATGAATTTGGCCAATTTTGCTTATCAAACTGCATGTTTCTTTTTTCCAGCCTTGCAAGTACACACTGTTAAATCCATCCATATTTTTACCTTTACCTTTTTCTGTACCCCCTCCTATATATTTAGGCCATTCTAACTGCTTTGTCCAAAATAAGTCTCGGATCTTCTCTTCCAAAAATGCACTTTCTGTACCTGTGTTGTCCATAACAGTACCACACTACATCAGTGACAAGGCACTGGGATAATTTTTTCTGGGATGTTGTGTCTCTTCCTGAATGCATCTTTCTTGCTCATATTTTTTTGTTCACTTTATTATTCTTTTTTTAGATAAGTACTTTATTGGGTTACTTTATTTATGGGGTTACTTCACTGGGTTTTTTTTTTGTTTGTTTTTTGTGGGTTTTTTTTGTGGGTTTTTTTGTTTATTTGTTTGTTTGTTTGTTTGTTTAAATAAGTGCTATCTCCATGATAGCCTGCTGCTTTATGATGATCTTAGAGGTCTAGCCTGCTGCTGGACTTGATGATCTTGGAGGTCTCTTCTAACTTGATTGATTCTGTGATTTACATCCCTGTGAGTTTAGCATAGTATGGATAATGAACAGTACCCTCTTTCAGGATGTCTTGAAGGAAAGTAGGTAGAATGGCCTCAAGAACAAAACCATACTGCCCAGGAAATCTGCTTGAGAGCTCCCAAGTCCTGGAAGGGACTAACTACTGGAGCAGTGTCCCTTTCAAAGAAACATTCTCCTAGTTATTCAAAGCATCACTTGGCATTTATTACTTCATGTTTGAAAGGAGTTACTTTTGTTTCCCCTTTCTACTCTCTCACGTTGTAGTTTCAACTTCTAGGTTAACATTAAGGGCTTGGTATAATGAAGCTTCTTTTCTAGTTGAGCTCTTTAATCCCTTTCCTTATGGCCTCTATTTAATATTGTTGACCTAAGCTATCCCAAATGAATGATGGCATAATGTTATATTGTTTCAACCTTGCTTTAAATTATTGGGAGAAGGAAGTTTGATCATCATTAATTAAATAACTCCTGAATGTGTTTTCTCTAGCAGATAAATGTGAAAAGCATTTGATTGCATTTTTAATGAAAGGAAATAAGGCTGATTGGTAATGCCCTCATTTAGTGCAAGATTACAATCTCTTTCATTTAGTTATGTGTTTATTGTTACACATTTGGTGTCAGCAGTATTAGCAAAACTAATCTTGTGCAGCTTATTGAATTCTTGCTTGGTTTTTCAGTGGGTCATAACATTGAGAAGCATCACATATATTTGAATAGCAGGATTAGATGCAGGTGGCAGAAAAATCACAAATTAGTTTTCTTAGTGTTATAGTTACCTGTGGTTTTCAACTCACACAGAGTAGGAATGAGAATCTTAGATTGAGTATCTATATATCATCTATATCTATATCATCTATATCTGTTTCACCTATATCTGTTTCACCTGTATCTGTTTCACCTATATCTATATCTTCTTTGACACCTGAAGCAGGCAAGAACAAAAATGAATAGCTGTATTATTTTTTAGTACATTGTCCAAGACACAGAACTTTAAATTCATGTAGCTATGTTCTTTTGCCAAGACACTGTGATCATCCATTCTTATGCTTCATTCTTATCCCTGTGTCTTGCTAGTTATTGCTTTAATTTTTCTCTACATATATCAATTAATTAATTTATATGTTGAAGCAAAAAGCCATTTCACAGAATCACAGAATGTTAGGGGTTGGAAGGGACCTCCTGAGATCATTGAGTCCAAATTCATTGGCAGAATCACCCAGGGTAGGGCAGAATCACCTCCCTCATCCTGCTGCTTTCATTGCTTTGGATGCAGCCCAGCACACAGCTCTCTTCTGGGCTGCCAGTGACCATTACTGGCTCATGGTGAGTTTATCATCAACTGACACCCTCAAGTCCTTCTCCTTGAGACTGCTCTCAAGCCACTCCTCACCCAGCCTGTATCTGTGCTTGGGATTGTCCCAACCTTGCACTTGGCCTCGTTGAAGTTCATGAGATTGGCTTGGGCTCAGCAGTGGCATAATGATGTGCAGCTTTCACTGGAGATGGGGTAAATAGCACTTGCTGTTCAGCTTTGGAATTCACTTGGCTGGCAATTGATGGGGAACTGTTGCATTGCTTCTTACTGGTATGTACAGGAAAGCAACATGAGCTCTGACTTCACAACAGCTTTGTGTAGCTTAACTGACTGACTAGATGCAACTTCTCTGGAAATAGAGTATGTCATGGTCACAGAATGACTGAATGCCAGGTTGGAAGGGACCCAAAGGATCATCTGGTCCAACCTTTAGGTGACAGTGGAGTTTAAATGAGATAGCCCAGCACCTTGTAGAGCTGAGTGTTCAAACCGACCACTGTCCTTGACCTCTCATGCTGTTTAAAAAGACATCTGGCCTTTTGTCTTTTGGTTGGGGAATCTTTTTAAACAAAACCAGTAGACAGAGCACTTCAGCTATTTGCTACAATCTTTCTCTTAATGGTTGTTGAGAATTATCTCCTGGTGTCTAAGCAGGATCAACATACTCCCAAATAATACATAGGCATTGTGTAAGTGAAAAAAAAAAACACAACAGCATGGTGTGTAGCCAGATGTTTTGGTAGAATACTTTCAAATTACACTATCACCAGAATCTGTAAGCTTTTGTTTAGACCTCCAACTGTTTACTCTTGTAGTGATAAAATGAAATAGTAATCTGTGTCTTTGTAAAAGGGACAACAGGCTTGTCTTTCTGCTGTTGTTTGTGTTTATAAATCTATTCAGTTTTAGAGCAGGTTGAGCAGTCCAATTACCTAACAATATGTGTAATTACTGTAAAGAAGAAAGAAAGAGTGAAATAATAAAGCAATGGAATTAGCTTTCTAATTTAAAGGGAGGAATAAAAAGTAATTTATCAGTGCTTTTGTGGTACATTCTTCAACAATTATGTGTGTATCTTTGCAAAGAGCTGTGATGGAAAGATAAAATAGTGGAAGGAACAGCATGAAATGGAACAAAGTTTAAGAATTTTGTACAATTTGCAAAGCTGGAGGACCTCTTTTGTTACAGCAGTGTCCTTTGGTAACTCGTTTAGGCCTTTCATTTTAAAAAGTGATGTCCACATTCTAATGTGAGAAGGCTGGGACATGACTGAGTTGATTAACACTTGTTCAAATTAGAAAAATCAGTTGATACATAAAGATGTGTGGCCAGCAGATCGAGTGAGGTGATTCTTCACTTTACTCAGGTCTGGTGAGACCTCACCTGGAGTACTGTGTCCAGCTCTGGAGCCCTGATGGAGCAGGTCCAGAGGAGGGCCATGAAAATGATCAGGGGGTTGGAGCAGCTCTGCTATGAGGACAGGCTGAGGGAGCTGGGGGTGTTCAGCCTGGAGTAGAGGAGGCTCTGGGGAGAACTAATAGTGGCCTGTCTACAAGAAAGGTGGAGAGAGACTGTTTACAAAGGCCTGGAGTGACAGGAGAAGGGGCAATGGCTTCAAACTAGTGAGGAGCAGATTGAGATTGGATGTTAGGAATAAGTTCTGTACCAAGAGGGTAGTGGAACACTGGAACAAGTTGCCCAGGGAGCTGGTTGAGGCCCCATCCCTGGAGATATTAAAGGTGAGGCTCAACAAGGCCCTGAGCAACCTGATCTAGTTGAGGATGTCCCTGCTGACTGCAGGGGGGGTTGGACTGGATGACCTTCAGAGGTCACTTCCAACCCAGACCATTCTACGATTCTGTGATTTCGTTAAGAGGTGAAATGAGGATCAAAAAGAACGTATCCCTGTCAAAGAGTAGCCTGACTTTTGCACACAAATATGGGCATAAACCAGTCCTCATGACAGATTATCACTTCATTATTGATGTGCTAGCTCCTCCAGTTTCCAGTGTATGTTTTTAGTTAGGCATTTCTGTTTTTTTCCCCAGTTTGCCTCTTCTGCTGTTGCATGACAATATGTCATGTACTGAGTGATATGAATTGTTTGCTCAAAGTTGGCTGTCTAACTTTAATCACATCTTGAATTGGTATCCATCTGTCCTGGAATCCAAAACAAGACAGAACAAATATAAATTTAGTGCCAGTGCAAAGTGTGGAATTTACAGCTCTGGAGATGGATATCCTCTCTCCAGTGAGCAGATGCTGTTTGAAAAGCAGAACCATAAGAAAAAAATATCCTAGGTAATCACATAGCTCCAGTCTTGGCCTGAATAGATCATCATCATAGTTGAGAGTAGCTCTGGAGAAAGGAACTTTGGTGTATTAATTGATGAGAAGCTCACTGTGAGCTGGCAGTGCTGTGACACAAGGCACTCATGCAGAAGGCAAACTGTGTGCTGGGCTGTACCAAGAGGATTGTGGCCAGCAGAGCAAGAGAGGGGATTCTGCTCCCTTACTCTGCTCTGTTGAGACCCCCACCTCAAATACTGTGTCCAGTTCTGGTGTCCCCAGCCTAAGAAGGGCACAGAGCTGTTGGAACAAGTCCAGAGGAGGGCCACAAAGATGATCCAAGGGCTGGAGCACCTCTACTATGAGGATAGGCTGAGGGAGCTGTTCAGCCTGGAGAAGAAAATACTCTTGGAGGACTTTAGAGCTGCCTTCCAATACCTGAAGGGATCCTATGGGAAGGCTGCAGAGGGAATTTCCCTAAAGGTGTCTAGCAGTAGGACCAGGGGGAATGATTTGAAGCTGATTTAGTCCTTTATTGTAAAGAAGACTTGATAATATTGATTTTTCCAAATGAACTATAATCACAGAATGTTAGGGGCTAGAATGGACCTCAAAAGATTATCCAGTCCAATCCCCCTGCCAGAGCAGGATCACCTAGAGCAGATCACACAGGAATGCATCCAGGCAAGTTTTGATATTCCAGAGAGGGAGACTCCTTAACCCCCCTGGGCAGCCTGTTCCAGTGTTCTGTCACCCTCACAGTGGAGGAAAAAGTTTTTTCCTCATGTTTGCATGGAACTTCCTATATGCCTCAACTTACCACCATTGCCCCTTGTGCTATCATTGGGCATCACCCAGCAGAGCCTGGCTCCATCCTCTTGGCACTCACCCTGCACATCTTTATAAACATGAATGAGGTCACCTCTCAGTCTCCAGCCTAAAGGGCCCCAGCTCCTTCAGTGTCTCCTCATAAGGAAGATGTTCCACTCCCTCCATTATTTTTGTGGCTCTGCACTGGGCTCTTTCAAGCAGTTCCCTGAGGTCCTTCTTGAGGCCCAGAACTGGACACAATATTCCAGATGTGGCCTCACCAGGGCAGAGTAGAGAGGGAGGAGAACCTCTCTCGATCTACTAACCACAGCCCTTCTAATCCACCCCAGAATGACATTGGCCTTCTTGGCCCCAAGAGCACATGTGCAAAGCCATTCTGTCTTCTGCCTGAAGAACAGCAAGTCTAGAAATGCTATAGATTACTAAACTGACAGATGTTAGAGATTCAATTTGCTGTCCTATTTCCCCCCTGCTCAGCTCAGGTACAGTGACTGTGGTAGCTTGAACATCCCTGAATTTAGGGAATGAAAGAGTAAATGAAAGAGCCTTGGCAATTGTCTGACAGTGCCCTGGTTGCTTAGCATTTGGGTCACAAAGTGGTGTGGCTCACTGAACTCTTTTAGAGAAACTGTCAGTTGGTAGCAAGATACAAGATGGAAATTTGTGATGTTTTAACTGAGACTAGAATAGGTCAGCAGTTAATGTTCTATTAGATTTCTGGAGGAGGCAATGGAGCTCCCAGAAGATCAGTTTATTGTAAAAGTTAGGACTTAAACAGACCAGTAACTGTATATATTTACATGTGGATAAGGTCACCTTATCTCTGGAAGACAATCACTTTACTGATGCTTCTCTATAAATTAAAATGATCAGTCTGCAGCTCAGGAACAGTGTTAACATTTGCATGTGATAATTTTAAATGTAAGATAGACTGCCTTTTCCCTGAGGTGCTGAAAATAATTAAGCCATATGTTGTGTAAGCGTTAGGAGAGAAGAAATTCTTTACCAAATTCATTGGCTCCACATTGTCATGCAGCATGGCCTGATAGCTTCCTTTTCACTCTGTGTGCTAGGAGATCACCACAGTGTCACAGGCTGATTCCAGACCAAATCCACTTCTTTAATTTCTAGAGGCTGAAAACCAGCAATTACAGAATGATGTTTGCTAAGGTGTCTGGATCCTGTGTGACTCAGCAGGGTGTTTCTGGTCCTTGTTTTCCCTGCTGCACAGGCTTTTAGAAGCACATCAAGGGAGAACAGCACTGAGGCTGAGTCCACTCAGCTTTGCTCTGACATCCTTTGTAGCACCCTCAGAGATGGAGATGCTTTACAGGAAAGATGGAAATTACAAAGCCTGAGGAGGTCTGAGTAGGTGTAATTGCTGCCTCTCTTCCCTCTGATGCAGTGCTTAAAAATGCTTCTCCCAGAGCAGAAGGAAAATTTGAGCTAGGTCAATCTCGCTGAACCCAGATGACAGATTGGTGACAGTGAAGGATCTGGCTTAGGCAGAGTGACTTTTACTTTCTCTTGGGAAGAATCCTCTTACAACAATTTTTTTATGAGTGTGTAATTGTTGAAGCTGTGATCTGCTCTTACTAATACTTCTGCATCTCCTTTGCCTGCCATAATGGAGTGTAGGTTTGCTGATCAGTGCTGAGCATTTCACATTGTGTTGCTTTTCATTCTGGAGACATTTTTAATGGCATGCCACAAAGGGAATAGTTTAGTTTGTCAAAGTGTGATTCAGCCTGAGGTGAGAAAACAGATTTACTTAAGGGATGGAGACTGCAGTTGTGGCTGTGGGTTTCTGCTTGCTAAAACTGATTCAGAAAAATGGTCTTTGTTTCCTTCCCTCCTATGTATTGTCTTCTCTCTCTCTCTTTTTTTTTTTTCTGATTTTTTTGAATTGTGATCCCTGACTTCCTACTGGGTCTTTATTATGGACAAAGTACTGTGAAGTGTTTGTAATAACTGCCACAGCAAAAGAGCATTCTTCCTGGATCACCAAGTCTTGTTTTCTGACAGACACATAATACACAGTTAGAATGCTCTGGCATTTCAAATCAATATGCTGTTCTGGAAAGGATCCTTGTTACCTGAAGGAGAATTTAACCTGTTTGCATCTTCAGCTGCACCACTGGATGCTTAGTGAGACAGCTACTGGCAAAGAGAAAAGAAATCATTTTTTCTACTAACAAAGACCAGTTTGTGTGGTGCTGTCAGTACCACACCTGAAGCCAGCCACCAGACACTAACATATTCATCATTATTACTGTAATTCTGCAAACCAGCATGATCCCATTAAGGAATTGTTAATTTCATCCCTTACCTGTTCTGACAGTTAAAAAACCCAAAAATATTATCTATCTCCTGTAAGTACACTCTTCAGCTAATTAAAAAAGGGAAGTTTAGACAACAAAATCGATCTAAAGTACTTCAAAGGAAACTCCATATGCAGCCTTTAATATGACCCTGGCAGTTTGCCAAAACTTAGATAAGCAAATTTTCCGTTGTGCTTCACAACCATACCATAAGGATTCTTGGTCTGCATTTTTCTTCACATTCAAAACTGTTGATGTTCTGATTATTGTTATTTTTTGGTTTTGGTCCCCTCACAGGAGTCACCACTGTGCTGACAATGACAACGCTGAGCATCAGCGCTCGGAATTCCCTCCCCAAAGTAGCCTACGCGACGGCCATGGATTGGTTCATTGCTGTTTGTTATGCCTTTGTGTTCTCTGCACTCATTGAATTTGCAACTGTAAATTATTTCACAAAGCGAGGATGGGCCTGGGATGGAAAGAGTGTAGTGAATGATAAGGTAAGTGCTAAGGAATCACGGAATCACAGAACGTTAGGGGTTGGAAGGAACCTCGGAAGATTACCTAGTCCAACCCCGCTACCAGAGCAGGCAGTAGCCCTATTGTCAGTCAGTGGCACTAAACCAGCTGGATTCCATTATTTTGATAAAATTGGCTGGGTAAAACCCCCTCCAAAACATGATGCATTCAATCGAAAGAATGTAGATGTAACTTCTCTCCTGATCAGAAATATATCTGCTCTGTTCTAGCTAGTCTTGGTCTCAATAATCCAGATTTAGTTGGCAACAGTCTTGACTTTTTCCTGACTCCTCAGATACAGCTGCTTATCTGGTTATTCCAAAAATTGAATCCAGATTATACTGGTTGGTGATATTTTTTTATTACTTAATCTGACTGAGTAGGCAATAAGAAAAACGTTACAGAAAAATATCATGTAGATTGATTTTTCGTGGTAACTGAGGCTTAGAAAAACAACTGAATGTGGAAACTATTGATAACAGAATCTAGAGGGTTTGAACCTTTCCAAGGTTCTGGAAACTTACCCTCAAGCAACACTGATTTTTAAACTAATTTAAAAAGCAGTTGTACCAAATTCTGAGTACTTCACCTATGATGTGTTGATGCACTTGAGTGCTGACAAACACAGTCAAGCCTTAATTTTCTGGTATTGCTAGCAGTGTAGGAATGAGAGCGTGAAGAAATTTCAACCTGAGAGAATTTCATACTCTGTGAACAAAATGAACTGGTGATACACCTAAATTTGTGTCAAGCATTACAGCTGAGGATTTTAATAACACAGAGCAAATCTTCAAGCTGACTTCTTGTTTTGACTGATTTACTGTAATATATAATTTTTGTCCTTTCCCAGCCCCTGATTCTACCAGTGGGATTAATTTTTTTTTTTCTTGATGAGGAATATTCTGATTTCTGTGGTTCTCCCTAAAAGAGGACAGAATATGATTTGTTTCCTAGAGATGATAACAGTAGTCATGAAGCAAAGTTTAATTAACTGGTAGCTTCTCACCACTTTGAATGATAAAGCACAATGCATAAGGAAGCAAAGTGTTCAGTTAATGGTAAAGGGAAATCAGAATCAGAAGTTCAATGTTTATAAACCTTTTTGATTTCTGAATGGGTATGAGCTATCCATAGCTGCAGGATCTGTTCCCTTGTGCTGGAAGCAGATGCTGAGTCACTACAAGTTTATCAGCATGTCATGAGTGAAGCTTTTCAGACTGGCCCCTTGCCCTGGCATTGTAATAATGTAGAGAGCCCTTAAAAACTCTCCCATCATCATTTGGCTACTCCTTTAAATTAATTGAACAGCGTGGTCTCATGATCTCAGGACTGGGAGCTGTTTAACAGCTATGTAGTAATTCCTTCCCTGGGAAGGACAAAATGAGACATTTCATTTTAATATTTATCTCTCATCCACATGCCCAGTTCTCTATTTTCTTCAACCTGACTACACAAAAAGCTAACTTTTAACATATACATCTTTACAATGCAGATCTCAGTAATGGTATTACAAGTGCCTTTAAAAAATATGCTAAGTGTGTCTGAAAGGAAAGGATTATAGATCAGTTAGAGTGTTCCTCTTGTGATTTGGTTTGGTAATTTGCTCTTGTTTTTGCTGAAGGCAGCTGTGCACCTAAAGCCAGGCTTACTCTTCACCAAATGAAGAGTTTCCTCTGTGACAGTCATCTGTGTTCATGCTATATGGAAATTTCCATCTAAGTGCTTCAATATGGAATTTATCTCACAGGAAAACAGGTGCAGGGATAAGCTACACATTTGATCAGCTCTTTGTTGCAGTCCAGTCAATGCGAAACAATGCTGAATTCCCACCCCATCCCAATTTTTTTTTCTGTGTGACCCCATCTCCTGAGACAAGATGACTGAGGCACAACATCTAACCACAAAGATGTCAAGATCTGTATATTGGCTCTGAAAAATATAAAGCTGGAGCTAATTTAAACCAAAAGTTGGAAACTGGGTAGATACCCCCCAGTGGAAGTGAAAAATTGGAGTACATCTGTCACAAGAATTCCTCACTCGTGTTCAAATAATAGTGTTGCTAGATTGATGTGGGAAAATATGGCTTAATCTTCATTTTATTACAATGCCAGGTAATCTGTTTCTTTTTTTTTTTTTTTTCCCTTTTCCAGTCCATGCATTCACTCCTTCTAGTTCTTTTAGCAGAGAACATTTTAGAGATCTTGCAGTTCTGTTGTAAGGAGCCAGATACAAAGCAGCTAGAGGAAGACCAGCTCTTTCCCAGTTTTCCTGTGAGAGACCCTTCCTCAGAAAACTTGAGTAGGGCATTTGATGGTAGAAAAGTCCATGCTTTTAGAGCATTCTTATGTTCCCTCTACCTTCTTTTGGGATAGACTGGAAGTGTCTTGCTTTTATGTTTGCATTTGTCAGCACAGGGTTCCTGGTGTTTATTCTAACATGCTCACGCAGACTCATTTGTTTCTTGAATGTTTGAAATGATGTTTTACAAAGTCTGTTGCTGGCAAACACCCATTAAATATTTAACTTCATGCTGTTTTCCAATAGAAAAAAGAAAAAGCATCTGTCATTAAGAAAAACAATGCCTATGCAGTGGCTGTTGCCAACTATGCTCCAAATATTACCAAGGACTCAGTGCTACCAACCATCTCCAAGAGTGCTACAACTGCAGAACCCAACAAGGCAAAACCAGAGGCGAAGCCACAGGAAGCAAAGAAGACATTCAACAGCGTTAGCAAAATTGACAGAATGTCTAGAATAGTGTTTCCAGTCTTATTTGGTACTTTCAATTTAGTGTATTGGGCAACATATTTAAACAGGGAGCCCGTCTTACTTGGCTTTGCACCATCAACCTAAGCGCTGACTTGCACTGAGGACTTCAAGCATCATTCTAATCAGATAGGTTGTCCGCTATGTACAGTACGACTAATAACTGCTAATCTGTGACCCATTATGTACAGAGTGTATATAGATGTCTTCTCTGCGTGTCTCCAAAGGAGGGACACAGTGGTGATTCACGGGTCTGTAAACAGACAGCACCCACGGCGAATACAGCCAGCTCTTGAAAAACAAAAAAGTTCTACCCAGGGGAGTTGTGTTAAACTAGGGTTCAACCAGACAGAACTATATTCTCTCCGTACGACGAACAGAAAGGTACAGTCCTACATAATTAGAGACAGTATTTTTTTAATTTAAAGTTAAAATATTTTTCTATGAAGTGACTAATTCTACTTTCACGAAAGAGAAGCCTGTCATGTAAACAAAAAAAAAGTGTTGTTTTGTTGTTTTGGTTTTTTTTTTTTTTTTTACCAAGAGGTGTGATTATTTCATACAACAGCAGTACCCGTGTACATAATGCAGTACGGAGGTCACCTCTGCCAGATACTACTGAGGCTGACAAAGTGGCAAAAGCTAAGAGTTTCTTACTTCCGTCCTGTTCAAAGCTGTTCATGAACTCTTCTGATTGATTTCAGGGAAAAGCAACTGTAAATCAAATTGCCAATATCAACCAACTTCTGCTAGTGAGCTTCTTATTCTTTCCACTGCTTGCTTTGTTTGATGTGAGGTGAGGTGTCCCTGCCCATGGCAGGGGAGTTGGAACTACTTGATCTTTGTGGTCCCTTCCAACCCTGACTGATTCTATGTTGCTAAGCCAGCTTGTCTGGTGCAGCAAAGTTCTTTGTTTTTTGTCTGTTGTTTGTTTTTTTTTTTAATTGCTTTTTAGTTTTCTCCTTAACTGGTTTATTGTCAGGTTCAGAAGAGCACTCAAATTTTTCAGGGTTAAGTGTATCAGTAATGTAGTACATTCTTTTTTTTTTTTCCTTGCCTAATGTCACCCTGAAACCTGCCATTCAAATATTTACCTGTCTCTGTCCCAGGAAGTGTTGTTCTCAAAGGAAATGAAACCCAGGATGATTTAAGGTCAGGAAGTTTGTCCATACAACAAAATTTTACTGCTGCTTCTGTAAATTGCAACTCAACATTTCGCTGACATGACTTTACAACGACTTTGTATACTAGAAATGGTTTTGCTAAGATTTGAATGTTATTTTTTTAAATAAAAAAAAAAAAAGTCATGCATCATCAGTAGGTATCACCTGTATTTCCATACACACAACTACAACCAAAACTGGAGCTGCCGTTTGCAGTTTTCTATGAACATTTAATACTGCTCAGTAAAATTGTTTTTCATCTGAGCCTTTGCAAAGATCCTTTACGCCCCTGAAGGAAGGCCTGGTAAATCATGACATCAGTAAGAATTGTGTACTGTATTTAGATTTCAGTCTACTTGGCCAGTCAAAACTCTTTTTGATTCACACATACATTAGCAGTTATTAGTTGACCTTTAGAATGAGATACACCTCTATGATGATGTCTTCTAGTAGAGACATAATGTAGTCGTATAGTGTCATTTATTGCAGTTTTGTACAGTACTTGAGTATAGTGCATAAAATAGAGATGTTCAGAGTTTAACAGAATTGTACAAATATTTCTAAAATCAAATAAAAAAATAATAACAATAATAATAATAAAAAAAGAGTATCTTAAGACATGGAAATGTGTTAAAAAGACAAGAGACACACTGCTTTCATCCGCTGGTTTATTTTCTTGCTTTTTCTTTGCCTTTTATGTGGTTCTGGTTTTTGTACTTTGTGTAACAGTAGAGATGCCAAGGTCACAAATGCATATTATGAATAGAATTAATAGTTAAGGCCAGAGCTGACATGGGTAAAACAAAGACATTTTGTAAGTTATAAAGGAAAGGGAGAAGCATGGACAAGGTGTCGATCCCTTGAAGTCCATCTAATTAAACTGTCAGATGAAACCTTTATCATCAACAGTAGTTAAAAAAAAAAAAGAGCACTTTACTCAGAACATTAAAATATAAAGATATCCTTATTTTCATACATATTTATATATAAATTTAGATTTTCCATGTAACATGGAGATGTGTGCAATAGTCTGATTATGAGCATAAGGCTGGAAGGCAAGCAATAAAAAAACCAAACAAAAAAAAACAACACAAAAGGGGGTTTTGATTTTTTTTTTTTTTCATGGTATGGTTATGTATTTTTAAAATGTTTAATTTGTAAATTATAAATGATCCCTTTAACTTCACATCCTGTCTAGGTATGAACAAATAAATACATATATAAATATGTACATATGTACAAAGAATTGTAAATATTAGAACTGTAGAAAAATCCCTTCACTTTTAACTCTGTTTTTGGCAAAGGGCTCTGACTGTACAGTTTAATGGAGGCCCATGCTAAACTGCTCCTGAGCTTGAGTAGCTTGGTTATGTTTTTTGTAGCTGAGGTCTCCTTCCTGTGACCGAGTGGGAGTTCTTACCTTCTAGTCACATCAGCAAGATCTAGGGACTCTCTGAACCTCACTGGACTGGGCTAAGAAGAAACAGAGGTTGTGTTTCACCCTCAGCCACAGCCCAGGTACTCCAAACCCTTCACAGTGTTTCAACAATGCTGTCTGTTGCTCCATACAGGGCACTCTATAGTCAGAACTCCCCTCTACAGACGTGAGTGTGCTCAGAGGCATGGTAGATTACCTGATAAGGCAGGATTTTGCATCCTTAATCCAAGAAAGGCACCCCTCAAAGGTTTTACCAATACAAGGCTCCTCCAATGAGACTTCTTCTCTGGAAGAGAACATCTGTGTAATTCAGAGCTGCATGCAGAAAGCATATCTTCAGCTTGCACAAGAAGGCTGATGCTGTCTCGTGTTAGGCAGCTCTGCTGCTACTAGTACAATTGTTTTCTCACTCACTGACCCTTTCCTCTATGCTTGTGTTATGCTTAGAGTCAGTCAGACAAGAAAGCAGGTGTTGCAGAGTTACCTTTATTGCTCACTAATACAGAAAAGCATCTGAATACTATCTAAATGCACTCATTTGGAAATAAGACATTTTAATTACCCAAACATGGTTATCGTGGGCATCAGCAGGGCTTCTGAATGCCTTAGCTCCAGAGAAGTTTCACTTTTACTTTAGTTTTAGTTGGTCTGTGTTAAAGCAAACTCAGTTCTGCGGGAGGAAGGAGCCTGCTTTATTGTTTCCCTGCTGAAAACACTCAGAGGGAGTAAACTATGCATAGGTTGCAAATTAAGTGAATTTGAGTATGCATTGTGCAGGGAACAGCGGGTTGCAAGAGTGAGGCCTTCTCTTCCTGTAGAAGTGTAATTGGATTTTAGAGCTGGTCTCACAAATTCATGTGCCAAATACCTAGTGTGCCAAGTCTCAGTTAATTTGAGCAAAACTTCCAAGTTTTAACTACTTCAAGCAGAGAGAGAGAGCGTGAGTGAGCAAATGTAAGTCACTTCACTAATCAAAGGCTTGCACATGGAATCTACCAGTGAAATTTTTTGTTGACATGTTAATGTAATTTATTTTTCTTGGGTCAGAGTGTCATGTTTCACATGACTTAAGAAATGAGTACAATAAATAGAATGATATAATGCTATGGGGTAAACTTGGATTGGGAGGACCAGAGTTGTGAATGAGGTTTATGAAATCAATTTCCAGTGTAGTACTGAGAGCATGTGGTCAGGAAGTTAAGAGTAAATTACAAATCAGCCTGGAGCTGTAGAGATCAGCAGGGGTCATCAGCCAGGGCTGTCTGCTGGACAGTTGACAAACTGTGGCTTCCAAACCTCTCAGTTCTGTTGTAGTCGATGGAATTATCTTTGCTCTCCATATCTAGGTTAATTCAACTTGTAACTGCTGCACTGTTTTAAAAAGTTAATTGGTGGATGTTCTGAGGGAGGAGCTTTAGTGTGGGAGACTACTTGTACCACTGAGCATTATGCTAATTGGAGGAGCTAGTCTGCCTGTAGGCACAGAAAAGTGAAGGAAAGAGCTTCACTTGACCCCAAGCAGGAGCCTTGCTGAAACTCCTTCCCTTCCCTGTGATTGTAGCAAGGCTTTTCAGAAGTGGCTGAGCATAAACTGCATTAAAAGAACCAGAAGCAGGTGGGAGGAGGAAGGGATGTGTGAGGTAAGAAATAGGAAAGAGAAGCAGCAAATGGCTTTGTTAGTGTCGGTAGACTGCGAGATGTTTGAGGAAGAAGCCATTGAGGCAGGTAATGTGTGGTTTTGTCTCAGCTTCAGTTCTGAGCCTTCATTGCTATATGTGAGTTGTAGGAGAACTAACTCAGAGTGTAAAATTGAAATGCTTCCTGTATAATCGTGCTGAATTTGAGAGACATGAGTTGTGCCTTCGAAACTGAGGCTTCTGCTGCCTGCTTTGTGAAAACCATGCAATGTTGTGTGCTTCCAACCATGTGGCCCTTCGAGGGCAGAGAAGGAAAAGAAGCTTCAGGAATTAAGTAGAACTTTATTAATTCCAGTTTTTGTTTAGAGATGTGACTTTCACTTAAGCACAGATAGTCAGCATCTCTCCTCCATCCCTCTCATTCCTACTTGGTGGTGCACAAGTTTTTGCCTTGGCCTTTCACTAAGTAGATGAATTCTATGCTTCTGAACATTTCCATTCCCTAACAAATTTGCATCGACATGGAATATGGATCTCAGTATGGAATATGGATCTCAGTATGGAATATGGATCTCAGTATGGAATATGGATCTCAGTATGGCATATGGATCTCAGTATGGAATATGAAGCTATCATCAGCCTATGCCTGATTATGCATAGACACATAATGTTAAGATTTAGAAAGCAGTGCAATGAGGTTTAAAGCAGAGGAAGAAATCATTTTAAAATGAGCCCAGATAATTCATTCAAAAAACACAGCGGATGAGGAATATACAAATGTCTAAACACATCTAAACAGAATCCCTTGATGTGTAATAATTTGATGTCATATATAAAGTTTTTGTCTTGAAGACATTAGAAAAAAGTAATTAAGTAAATTTATATGAAAGCTGGCTCGCTCTCCAGCCTCCAGTAAAGGGGTGGATCTCTAGAAAGCAGCAGAGTTTTAGGATTCCTTCCACTTTTTCCCAGTGACAAGCACTCTGCTAGAATACTTCATCCCTTTAGACCTTTAGTAGCAGAAGCTAAAAGCTCAAAAGTAGATTTCAATGAATGGCAGATGTTAATCACATTAAAAGTTTGTTTTCCTCTACTTTAAACCATTCAGTTTTCTAGATTCAGCTCTTTCTAGGTGAATCCTTGAACTCACGTTTTGGAATCTGTGATTACATCTTACTGTAAGAGACCAAACTTTGAAGGCTTGGTGTTTCTGACTGAGATCAGGGCAAAATCTGCACTGGATTTAAACCCAAGCTGATTGGCATCCCTAGGATGGTCATCTCTGTCACTGAAGTCAGTAAGGTTATTTGACAGAAGTGGAGTACCCCTGAGAGCAGCCCTGGGCTCTCCTTGGGACAGAGATGCTCAGTGCTTTAACCCATGAAAATAAGCCCTTAGAAGAAGAGCTAACCATACTGAACTAAAGGATGTAGTGTCTGATCCATTCCTGGTGTTGGTTAATGCCTTTAAGAACATTGTGAGTTAGGAATAGGTGACAGCACTTTCAAAAAGGAATTTGGAGGGTGTTTTAAAATATGCCAGATGATGTCTACTCTTCCTTTAGTGTCAGTGTCTACCTAAATATATATGAATATATTTTTTTGTGGTTGAATGATTTAAAAGTTATATTTTGCTTTCAGATGTTAATTCCTTACATAACGTTGTGAATACTTCACTTGACCAGGTGGCCTGGAGGGTGTCTTTGTGCATTCAAGGTTTTTTATGACTGCACTGAGTACTTCTACTCATCTGATACTTAAAGAGGTGAGCTTCAACAGGTTGAAGTGGTGTGTTGGTTTTCCAGTACTTCATCCATCTATCTATGCTGTCGAGGATGGATGGAAGTAGAGAATGGAAGAAGATATTTCTTTGATCACCTGCTTTTGATATTCTTTCTTAGATGTTCATTTTTTTGGCTGAATTTATCAGTTTCTAGGCTACTGTAGCTTAGCATTAGCATGGAATGCAATGTAGTACTTTACATCTATTAGAATACATATGTACAATGTGCACTGTATCTATAAACTGCTAAAGAATCAGGTCCTACACAGCACCCCTTCAACCCTCTCCCCTCCAAAGAGTCACTTCATTAGGAAACCTTTGAAGGCACTTTAATGGAAGTGATTACACTAAACCTTGTTAGGCTTGATCAAAAAAAAAAAAAAAATAAAGGGAGGAAAAAAAAGAAGAAGAAGGAAAAACACTTCAGAGTCTGATTCAGACACTGGTAGCAAATTCTCAGCTGGGCTGGAGTCAGAGAGCATTTATGCATTGTATGACAAACCTGCTTTAGTGAGTCACTTAGACATGAATTTGAATAGGAGTTTGAGACCAGATGCTTCCAGTATGTTAACACGTAAAAATAAAATAATAATTAAAAAAAAATACATATATAAAATTGAAACCAGGAAGAATGGAACCAATAATTTTAAAGAAAATCAACCACCAGTCCAATATGCACAGAGCAAGAACCTGCATGATAAATGTAAGTATACTTAACCTCAAACATCAACGTCACAGCCAACCTTCTTGGGTGACAGTTCACTTATTTAGTAGGTTTCATAGCTATAAATAATTCAAAGAGGATGATACTACTCTGTAATTTGTGACCTTGTTTTAACTGGAAGAAGTTGTTAACTTTTCTAAAATGTAAAAGAGATAACTGGATTTCTGTTTGAATGTGTCACTGCTTGCTCTTCGAGAATATTTATTAACCACATGCAAAGATACTGCTCAACATTATCTTTTTGTACCTCTTATTATTAAAGTTAATTTAAATATAGCACATTTTGTATTTTGGTATTTAATGCTTTGACAGCACAAGCCCACCACTTCCCTGGACAACCTGTTCCAATGTCTCACCACCCTCAACAGTAAAGAATTTTCTTCTTCCTAATCTCCAGTCTGAATTTGCCCTCCCCAAGCTTCAATCCATTCCCTCCTGTCATGTCTCTGCAAGCCAATGTAAAAAGTCCCTTCCTGGTTTTCTTGTAGCCCCTTTCAAGTACTGGAAGGCCACTATAAGGTCCCCCTGTAATCTTTTCTCCAGGCTGAACAGCCCCAACTCTTGTAGCCTTTCTCCATAGGGGAGGTCCTCCAGCCCTCTGACCATCTTTGTGTCCCTCTTCTGGACCTGTTCCAGCAGCAAAATGTCCTTCTGACACTGGGGGGAGGGAGCATCAGAACTGGATGCAGCAAATAACACCTCCTGGAGCCACTGGATGAATTTGACTCCCTTTTCATTTCTTCCCTTTCAGAAAGCACCTTGTAGTCACAGAATCATAGAATCAGTCAGGGTTGGAAGGGACCACAAGGATCATCCAGTTCCAATCCCCCTGCCATGGGCAGGGACACCTCACACTACATCAGGCTGGCCAGAGCCTCATCCAGCCTGGCTGCAAACACCTCCAGGGATGGGGCCTCAACCACCTCCCTGGACAACCCATTCCAGGCTCTCACCACTCTCATGGGGAAGAACTTCTTCCTCACATCCAGCCTGAATCTCCCCACTTCCAGCTTTATTCCATTCCCCCTAGTCCTGTCACTACCTGATAGCCTAAAAAGTCCCTCCCCAGCTTTCTTGTAGCCCCCTTCAGATACTGGAAGGCCACAAGAAGGTCACCTCAGAGCCTTCTTTTCTCCAGACAGAACAGCCCCAACACTTTCAGTCTGTCATCATAGGAGAGGTGCTCCAGCCCTCTGAACATCCTGGTGGCCCTTCTCTGGACACCATCCAGCATGTCCAGATCCCTCTTGTAATAGAGGCTCCAGAACTGGATGCAGTATTCCAGGTGGGGTCTCACCAGAGCTGAGCAGAGGGGGAGAATCACCTCCCTTGCCCTGCTGGCCACACTTCTCCTGATGCAGCCCAGGCTCTGGTTGGCTCTCTGGGCTGCAAGTGCTCACTGCTGGCTCATGTTGAGCTTCTCATCCACCAGCACCCCCAAGTCCCTCTCCTCAGGGCTGCTTTCTAGCCAGTCATTGCCCAGCCTGGATTTGTGCTTGGGATTGCTAATATATAATATAAATATATTTTGCTAATATAAAGCAAGGCAGCATCCTAAAGCCAAGATAAAAGTAAGGCTCAAGCTACTGGTGAAGCAGCAGTCTGTTTGGCTTGCCTCATTATACAATTCCTTCTTTGTGGATGCAAAAATGTATGCAGACAAAATATGGTTGGAGGGTGAAATATATTTGCAGTGCTCTCTTACTAGCAACTGCCCATAGACAGCTATTACTCCATTGGAAAATGGTTTTCCTCACTTACTATATATATGTATTATTTTCCCCTGAATATTTCAGCAGTATCAAAGGGTATTTTTATGCTCTTTGAAATGCTGAGGGATTCCTAACAATGCAGGACATGGTTCATAATACAGTGAGTTCTTGTTCAGGAAGCTTTTCGATGCACAAGTCAGATTGTAAGAAACGAGGATTTCTTTTCAGCAGAATGCTTTGTGTATAAATATGAAGCCAACAGGTGGCCTGAGTAATATTTGCAGAGAATCACAGAAACATTCAGGTTGGAGAAGACCCTCAGGATCACCAAGTGCAACCCAGACCCTACTCTACAAGGTTCATCCCCCAAGCACCACATCCAAACCACCTTGAAACACATCCAGGGTTGGTGACGCAACCCCCTCCCTGGGCAGCACATTCCAGTGCCTGACCACTCTTCCAGTATATGTCTGATGTTGTTTTCTGTTGCCCTCCAAGTGACCTAACTGCTCTGAAAATTTCAGTTTGGTTCTTGCTGAATTATAAGACAAGTCAAGAATAGACTTGATTGAAGAAAAAAACCCTCAAACTTTAAGTAAGTCCAAACAAATAAAGACAAGCAACAAAAAAGAAGCTAGGAAGGCTTATACGGGTATAGATAAAACCAAGTTTGTCTGCATGTATTTCAGTCTTCTAATTCTAAAACACTGAAAGAAATGGTTGTGCACCACAGAGGGAATATCACAGAATGGTGGGGGCTGGAAGGGACCTCTGAAGATCATCAAGTCCCACCCCTCTGCTAGAGCAGGATCACCCAGAGGAAATCACCCAGAATCACATCCAGGTGGATTTGCAATGCCTGCAGACACAGAGACTCCACAGCCTCTCTGGGCAGCCTGTTCCAGTGCTCTGCCACCATCAAAGTGAAGAAGTTTTTCCTTATTTTGCCATTGAACTTGCTGTGTTCCAGTTTGTGCCCATTGCCCCTTGTCACTAGATACCACTTAGATGAGTCTGGCTCCATCCTTCTGACACTTGCCCTTTAGATATTTATAAGCATTAATGAGATCCTCCCCTCCTCAGTCTCCTCCAGGCTAAACAGACCCAGCCCTCAGCCTTTCCTCCTAAGGTAGGTGTTCCAGGTCCCTCATTATCTTAATGGCTTCCTGCTGGACCCTTTTCAGTAGTTCCTCTTGTCTGCTGGCTGCACTCCTTTTCTGTCCACTCTTTCCATCTATTTCTGCAGGGCAACAGCCATAGATCACTACAATCCAGCCAGTGATTTGTTTTCTCCTGTGCTACAGCTGCAGCTCAGCACAGATCCATGTGGGTTTCACCAGCAGCAACAGCCACACTTTATACACATGGTACAGCCCTGACTGGGTTGTGCAAGTTTGTACTTTTAGCAAGCCATGAGTGTAAGATGATGGTAAAATGGATTGCACCACAGAACCTGATGCATACTGAAGAGGGGATATGAGTTACAAACCATGCTCTCCTGGCTTGGGTTAGGAAAAGATGGAAAAGATGCAGGCCTTGAAACCACACTTTAATCACAGAATCACTGAATTAAGCAGGTTGGAAAAGACCTTCAAGATCATCCAGTCCAACCTATCACCCAACACCACCTGATCAACTAACCCATGACACTGAGTGCCTCATCCAGTCTGATTCTAAACACCTCCAGGGATGGTGATTCCACCACATCCCTGGGCAGCTATTCCAATGGCCAATCTCTCTTTCTGGGAAGAATTTCTTCCTAACATCCAGCCTGAACCACCCTTGGTGCAGCTTGAGACTGTGTCCTCTTGTTCTGGTGATGTGCAGTGTGACAGTCACAAATTGTCCCTGGAGCTCTATGGATTTGCTACCATAAGTGAAGTAATTCCTCTCTCTAGCAGGATGTGGGCCATGGAGTTTAGCAGAACACTTTGCTTTTCTGGCTGGCTAACCAAGCAGGCTAGGGGGGCAGGCCACTGAATATCAGAAGATCTCTGCTGATAATGAAGCTGCTGAGTGACAGGAAAGATGAAAAACACCATACAAGTCTGGCATTGACCACAAGGCTAAGTTACAAACAAAAGAACATGCTGGGAACAAACCCTGGAGCCAAAAGGAGCTTCCAAACTTGCAGGAAGCAGGGCAGGATTTTACTCCAGGATTTGAAGTGCACCACAGCAGGCAAAGCTGAAAGATGTGGCCTCACAGCTATGCTGAGCCCTTTCCTCACCTAGGGATGCTCATTCCCATTCTCTTCTTCTAGCTAGCACTTCCTCTTTGCTTTAGCTCAACTGCTTAAATTCAGAAGCTAAGCTGGAAGTAATAATAAAATAAAAAATAAATAACAACAACAATAATAATTTTTTTAAAGAAAGAAATAGAATAAAACCATAAAAAATCCTTTTCCACAGGGCTGCTTTTCTGGCTGGCTAACCAAGCAGGCTATGGGGACAGGCCACTGAATATAGAGAGGTCTGAAGCAACCAAGTTTTGTGTTTGGTTGCTTGGTGTGGTGGTTTTTTTATTTTGGTTTTTGTTTTGGTGTTGGTGGTTTGGTTTTTTTTTGTGTGGTGTTTTTTCTTTCTTTTTTTTTTCCACCCTTTGCAAGGAGCTGGGAGGGCCCAGAGCCAAGACAGGCAGCTGAACTAGCCAATGGGTATTTGATAGCCTACATGCCCACTACATAAGGGAAGGGCCAGGGCACCACCTGCTGTGAGCAGGCGGCTGGGACATGGCAGTGCAGGATTGAGTGATGAGCCAGGCTTGGCTGTTGAGGTCAGTGCTGCCTTTTTATCACTCTCTGTATGCACTCTCATTATTTGCATTGTTCTCCCTGGTGGTTGTTCTCTCTTTGTGCTCTTCTATCAAATTCTTCTTATCTCAGCCAACAGGGCTTTGCCTTTTGCTCCTGGTTGTTCTTCCCATCCCATGGGAGGAGGTGGGGGGGTAGGGGACACTTGTGTGAGATGCTGCTGTCTGGGCATGAACCAGCAGTCCTTTGGGGTGCCCAGCATGGGCTGAGGTAATGAGAAATGCGAGCAAAACCTCTTGAAATAACGTTGTCATACACATTTGGAACACTGCCCTGTGAGGAGAGGCTGAGGGAGCTGGGGGTGTTTAGCCTGGAGAAGAGGAGGCTCAGGGGAGACCTCATTGCTCTCTACAACTACCTGAAGGGAGGTTGTAGCCAGGTGAGGGTTGGTCTCTTTTTCCAGGCAAGGTGTGCCAGGGGAGGTTTAGGATGGATGATAGGAAGAAATTCTTCCCAGAAAGTGAGATTGGCCATTGGAATGTGCTGCCCAGGGAGGTGGTGGAGTCACTGCCCCTGGAAGTATTTAATAAAAGCCTGGATGAGGCACTTACTGCCATGGTTTAGTTGATCAGATGGTGTTGGGTGATAGGTTGGGCTTGATGATCTTGAAGGTCTTTTCCAACCTGGTTAATTCTGTGATTTTTTTTTTTTTGGTATTTATGAGCTAAATCCTGCATGCTTACAGTGTTGGTCTGATTGCTTACATGGCTGTGCTTGTAAATCCTTACAGACTCCACATACATCTGTCTAGCATTCTGTGATTCCAATGATTCTTTATGCTCCCTGCGGTGATGTTGATCACCTCAGGGACATGGATCAGGATATCAGGTTGCTGCATTGGGTAATGCTGAATTATGGTGTGATTTTTATCACTAGTCTCTAGGTTGAGCTGGTATTGGTGTGTGGCATTATTATTTATTACTGATCTCATCCAAGTTGCTACTGAGGAGATTTGGAGTGGATGCCAGAAAAGTTTTTTTTCACCATTCAAACTATTGAACATTGGAATAAATTTGCAAGGGAGGTGGTGGATTTCCTTACATCCCAGCTGTCAATACAGATTGGGGGATGAGGTGTTAGAAAGCAACCCTGTGGAAAAGGATTTTTTGTGGTTTTATTTTGTTTCTTTATTAAAAAAATATTTCTTTTTATTATTATTATTGTTATGTATTTATTTTTTATTTTATTATTACTTCCAGCTTAGTTTCTGAATTTAAGCAGCTGAGCTAAAGCAAAGAGGAAGTGCTAGCTAGAAGAAAAGAATGGGAATGAGCATCCCTAGGTGAGGAAAGGGCTCAGCATAGCTGTGAGGCCACATCTTTCAGCTTTGCCTGCTGTGGTGCACTTCAAATCCTGGAGTAAAATCCTGCCCTGCTTCCTGCAAGTTTGGAAGCTCCTTTTGGCTCCAGGGTTTGTTCCCAGCATGTTCTTTTGTTTGTAACTTAGCCTTGTGGTCAATGCCAGACTTGTATGGTGTTTTTCATCTTTCCTGTCACTCAGCAGCTTCATTATCAGCAGAGATCTTCTGATATTCAGTGGCCTGCCCCCCTAGCCTGCTTGGTTAGCCAGCCAGAAAAGCAAAGTGTTCTGCTAAACTCCATGGCCCACATCCTGCTAGAGAGAGGAATTACTTCACTTATGGTAGCAAATCCATAGAGCTCCAGGGACAATTTGTGACTGTCACACTGCACATCAAAATGTGGTGTCAAAGACTGCATTTTTTCCAAACATAGAGTTTTAATGCTCATAATCACAGAATTGTCAGGGTTGGAAGGGACCTCAAGGATCATCCAGTTCCAACCCCCTGCCATGGGCAGGGACACCTCACACTACAGCAGGTTGCTCACAGCCACATCCAGCCTTGCTGGAGCTCTCCTCAGATCCTTCTCCTCTCCAGACAGTGCAGCCCCAACTCTCTCAGCCTGTCTCCACAGCAGAGCAGCTTCAGCCCTCTGATCATCTTTGTGGCCCTTCTCTGGACACCTTCCAGCATGTCCAGATCTTTTTTGCATGCAGTTGGATGTGACTGTTAGGGCTGCATGAAGGTTTGCTAATTCTGCAGACAGCTTTTCCTAAATCTGCTTAATGTAGTTAAAAATAAAAAGATCTAGCTAATTATCTAGGAAATTACCTAGTCAGCACAGTAGACAGGCCACCACTATTGCCCTGGTTCTTACCTTGTATGCTGATGTTTCATTTTTCCCTTTGAACAAGGGCTTCTATTCCTTGCAGTAGCCAAGAAAGCCTCAGAGCTGCAGGCTTGACTTCAAACCTTCCAGCAGACAATGTGACTCCATAGATCACTTCTGAGAAGTCTCATTTTCACTGTGCTCTGGACTAATCAGCTAATCATTTAATTGGTATCCCAATTAAGGTGATTTAAGTAATTCAAGCAAGGAGGACGTTTGTTTCCTCTGCTAGGCTCCAAATACATTTTTTAATGGTCTACAGTGCCTTGGAGATGGAGAAAAGGAAGTGATAAAAGAGGAGCAAGCAGATTTATGCAGTGCTGCACTGCTATGAATCACACACAACTGAGTCTTGCAGGTTGTAAGGCAAAGAAGAACTTGTTTCTAATAACTTCTGTAGGTGCTTTTAAAGCTCTTATTAACAGTACAGAATCTTGTCCCCTAACAGCAACCATTTTCCTGTGGAGGGACTGATGTAGGTTAAGGATTAAGTGTCCCTACTAAAGAGATCAATTTCTCGAGAGGGTTAGATAGTCCCAAAGGGGTGGGCAGTACATCCCAGAGGGAGGAAACAGGGTGTTGTAATTATTTATTCCCTTTTATATCCTGCATCCCCCTATACAAGGAGCAAACCTTCTGGACATAGCTCTCTCCCTCCATCCTTGCTGCTGCTATTGCTTTTGGCAGTGTGGAAGTGGAGCCTTGCTGGCAAGCTGTTTCTTGCTGCATAGCTGAGGTCTACTCTGATCATATATATTCTTACACCTTGATGCCTTTTGGACCTTTGTTTGCTTCTGTAAATAGTATTCCCATTTAACTTCCAACTCTATGCAAGTGTTTCTATGTACTCCTTTGGGGTAAAATACATTCTGTCCCTGCTCAACCCAGGGCAGGGACTCACAGTATCACAGCATATCAGAGGCTGGAAGGGAAATCCAGAGATTAGCCAGTCCAATCCCCCTGCCAGAGCAGGATCACTTAGGGGAGTCTGCACAGGAATGCATCCAGGTGGGGTTGGAAAGTCTCCAGAGAAGGAGACTCCACAAGCCCCCTGGGCAGCCTGTTCCAGGGCTCTGTCACCCTCACTGGACACAGGATTGCAGCTGTGGTCTCAGCAGGGCAGAGTAGAGAGGTAGAAGAACTTCCCCAGCCCTGCTGGACACACCTTGCTTGATGCACCCCAGGATCCCCTTGGCTCTCTTGGCCACAAGAGCACATTGCTGTTCCATGCAGAACTTGCTGTCCAGCAGCACTCCAAGGTCTTTCTCCGTGGAGCTGCTTTCCAGCAGGGCAGTCCCTAACCTGTCCTGGTGCCTGTTGTTATTTCTCCCCTGATGCAGGACCCTGCACTTGTCCTTATTGAACTTGATGAGGTTTGCCTGCACCCTGCTCTCAGCCTGTCCAGGTCACGTTGGAGTATCTGCTAGAGTGAAGGAAGCTGAGAGGAAAACTGCATGTTAGATTCCAGACCAGTGGGATTAGTCAGACCTTGTCATTATTTTCCTTTTTTTACATCCAATAGTAATTTTATTTACATTCCACTACTTTCTGTTCAAGATCTGCGGAAAATTTTCCTAGGCACAGCCTCAAAGTACCATGTACATGTTTCGTGTTGTCAGCAGTTTCTCCCTGACTGCAGGATTAAGTCCCTTGCTCCACTTCAGTATCTGATGGTTATCAGCCTAAAGTTGCATGAATCATAGAATCATAGAATCAGTCAGGGTTGGAAGGGACCACAAGGATTATCCAGTTCCAACCCCCCTGCCATGGGCAGGGACACCTCACACTACAGCAGGCTGCCCAGAGCCTCATCCAGCCTGGCTGCAAACACCTCCAGGGATGGGGCCTCAACCACCTCCCTGGACAACCCATTCCAGGCTCTCACCACTCTCATGGGGAAGAACTTCCTCCTCACCTCCAGTCTGAATCTCCCCACTTCCAGCTTTGTTCCATTCCCCCCAGTCCTGTCACTACCTGATAGCCTAAAAAGTCCCTCCCCAGCTTTCTTGTAGCCCCCTTCAGATACTGGAAGGCCACAAGAAGGTCACCTCAGAGCCTTCTCTTCTCCAGACTGAACAGCCCCAACTCTCTCAGTCTGTCCTCATAGGAGAGCAGCTCCAGCCCTCTGCTCATCCTGGTGGCCCTTCTCTGGACACCTTCCAGCATGTCCAGATCCCTCTTGTAACAGAGGCTCCAGAACTGGATGCAGTACTCCAGGTGGGGTCTCAGCAGAGCTGAGCAGAGGGGGAGAATCCCCTCCCTTGCCCTGCTGACCACACTTCTCCTGATGCAGCCCAGGCTCTGGTTGGCTTTCTGAGCTACAAGTGCTCACTGCTGGCTCATGGTGAGCTTCTTGTCCACCAGCACCCCCAAGTCCCTCTCCTCAGAGCTGCTTTCTGTCCTTTTTCTGTTAGGATTCTGCCTGCCAGACAGATGATTTCCATTTATTCTGATCCTAGCAGACTGTGATAAAGAGCTGACTGAAAGGACTGCCCCTCTTGCACTGCTCACACCTTACACTTGTTGCTAAAGCTGAAGTGTTTGTGCCTGAGGTGTAGCTGCTTTGTCTCCAGGTGACAATGCTGACAGCACCTCATGTTTCAAAGCTAGTGAGCATGATGCACACATATCCACATTGCTTTAATCACTTCACTGGGAATGAAACAGTCATCATCAGAGCTAAATCTCCTTCCAGGATCAGTTGACTGTCTGGTGGCTGGGCAGGCTGTGGATGTAGTCTACCTGGAGTTCAGCAAGGCCTTTGACACCATCCCCCAGAGCTAACTCCTGGCCACGCTGGCAGCCTGTGGCCTGGACAGGAGCACTCTGCACTGGATTAGGAACTGGCTGGAGAGTTGTGCCCAGAGAGTGGTGGTGAATGGTGCCACTGGCAGCCAGGCACTAGTGGTGTCCCCCAGGGATCAGTGCTGGGCCCCATCCTGTTCAATATCTTTACTGATGATCTGGATGAGGGGATGGAGTCCATCATCAGTAAGTTTGCAGATGACACCAAGCTGGGAGCAGGTGTTGATCTGTTGGAGGGTAGGAGGGCTCTGCAGAGGGACCTTGACAGGCTGGACAGATGGGCAGAGTCCAAGGGCATGAGATTTAACACATCCAAGTGCCAGGTTCTACACTTTGGCCACAACAACCCCTTGCAGCACTACAGGCTGGGGACTGAGTGGCTGGAGAGCAGCCAGGCAGAGAGGGACCTGGGGGTGCTCTTGATAGTAGCTGAACATGAGCCAGCAGTGTGCCCAGGTGGCCAAGAGAGCCAATGGCATCCTGGCCTGGATCAGCAATAGAGTGGCCAGCAGGACAAGGGAGGTTATTCTGCCCTGTGCTCAGCACTGGTCAGGCCACACCTTGAGTGCTGTGAACAGTTCTTGAGCCCTCAGTTCAAGAAAGATGTTGAGACACTTGAAGGTGCCCAGAGAAGGGCACCAAGGCTGGGGAGGGGTCTGGAGCACAGCCCTGTGAGGAGAGGCTGAGGGAGCTGGGGGTGTTTAGCCTGGAGAAGAGGAGGCTCAGGGGTGACCTCATTGCTGTCTACAACTACCTGAAGGGAGGTTGCAGCCAGGTGGGGGTTGGGCTCTTCTCCCAGGCAACCAGCAGCAGAACAAGAGGACACAGTCTCAAGCTGTGCCAGGGGAGGTTCAGGCTGGATGTTAGGAAGAAATTCTTCCCAGAAAGAGAGATTGGCCATTGGAATGGGCTGCCTGAGGAGGTGGTGGAGTCACCATCCCTGGAGGTGTTTAAGAAAAGCCTGGATGAGGCACTGAGTGCCACGGGTTAGTTGATCAGATGGTGTTGGGTGATAGGTTGGACTTGATGATCTTGAAGGTCTTTTCCAACCTGGTTAATTCTGTGCTTCTGTGAATAATCCCAACTGGATTAGAGTTTGCTGTGAGTAACATTTCAGTGTACGCATGTTATGATCAGAAGTACATCTCAGCTACTACTTCCCCCCCTAGCTCCCATTACAGATCTTGACCTTTTCTGTCCAGAGTTTCTACCTATTTTTATTGACTGGATTTTTTTTTTTTTCATGAAGGTGGATAAACTATTCCCTTTCCACACAAAATAATTACTTCTGGCATTTATGGTTTTTTTCATGGCTGTTGGCATTTGATTTCTCATGGTAATAATTATACCTGAATCCCTTAGAACTGCTCAAGCACCAGCTGACTATTACATCCTTGCATCCAATTACATTTTCCTGTAACAAATAATTTGTTCTGTTTCACTGTGGGCCATGATGCAACCACAGATTAAATACTGCTGCCTGGAACATTCATAAATCTCAAATTTATTTTTTTTTTTAACTTTCTTAAAGGTGAAGGAACTTACAGGTGTTGAACCTGTAGTTACAAGATACATGTAAGAGATCTAACACATCTCGTACAAGATCCATGTATTATTCACATGGATTAATGGCTTCATTTGTGAGTACCCTTATTGATCACACTGGTAATTGCCAGTACCTTGTGCCTCAGCAGCTCAGACTTCTGTTTGCATTGCAGAGCAAGCCCTCCTAGGTGACAGCTGAAGAAGGCTGGTGTGGGTTGCATTCCCACCTTGCTGAACTTCCAAGGCTTTCTGCCATGGAGTCATTTCAGGCTCTGAGGGGCAGTGACCAGAAGACTCTCCAGAGGCAGCCACCAGTCAAGCCTGGATTTAAGGGAAACTCACAGCAACCCAAATGCAGAGCAGGATTCTCTTGAGGCAAAACCTTTTGGTACTCACTTCAGGTCTGATTTGCTAAGTGGCTTTGGTTTTCACCTTCAGGTTGTGTGGTTCCCTTCAACACCAGCAGGCAATTTGCAGGACCACTGTAGGAGAGCAAAGCTTAATGGCTCTCTGTCTCTTGCATCTTGTGGGGTCCTGGGGATCTGTGACATGGTACACAGTAAGTGAGGCACTGAAAATTGGCTGAGGAAGGTAAGCACCCTGCAGATCACCCTTTGATGGTGCAGGTGCACAGCAGGAAGGGAAGGTCCTTCCTCTCTCCTGACTGACTTGCTCATTTATAAACTTGCTTGAAGACCCAGAGGAAGCAGCACATAGATTGGAAGGGACCTCAAGAGATCATCAGGTCCAACCCCCCTGCCAGTGCAGCATCACTTAGGGTAGTCCCCACATGCATCATGAGGGATGCATGAACCTCACTGCATCCAGGTGGGTTTGGAAAGTCTCCAGAGAAGGAGACTCCACAACCCCCCTGGGCAGCCTGTTCCAGGGCTCTGTCACCCTCACTGGAAAGAAGTTTCTCCTCATGTTGAGCTGAAATCTTCCATGTTCAAGTTTGTATCCAGTGTTCCCTATCTTGGTATTCTGTACCACCAAAAAGAGCCTGGCCCCCTCCCCTCAGCTATTGATAGACATTGATCAGATCTTCTCTTCTCCAGACTAAACAGCCCCAGGGCTCTCAGTCTCTCTTCACAGGGGAGATGCTCAAGTCCCCTAAGCATCCTCCTGGCTCTCTGTTGGATTCTCTCCAGCAGATTCCTGTCTGTCTTGACCTGGGAAGCCCAAAACTGGACACAGGATTGCAGCTGTGGTCTCAGCAGGGCAGAGTAGAGAGGTAGAAGAACCTCCCTAGACCTTTCTTGATGCACCCCAGGATGCCACCGACCCTCTTGGCCACCAGGGCACATTGCTGTCCCATGTCAGGCCATTGTTCTGTCCTCCCACTGCAATGGGTCATAGCCAGGTCTTGTTGCAGGAAAGACAAAGATCTTTTTCACAGCAACTGTGTTGAGAACTGTCTTCCATCTACCTGATGGAGGAATGGTGCTAACAGTTAATCCTGAAGGCATTATTTAGTCTTCAGGGACCATCTTTGTTCATATTTTGCCATCTTGAGCAAAAGCTTTAAAAATATAATTCAATGTTGAGGCTGTAAAATAACCTGGATGTCTGCTTAGCATCCCACTCAAATGGTATCTGGGAGAAATCCCTACACAAAGCAGGAAAGGAAAAAAGAAAATCATGTAAGGGAAAGAGCAAAAACTTATGGAAATCACATCTGTTGTAGCTTATGCCACCACAGAAAAGCAAAGAGAAGGAAAATGTGGAAGTGGCTAAGAAAAATAATGACTTTAACTGGAGGGAAATCACCCAAGAATACCTCAGAAGGCAACTCAAACTATTTTCATGGCAAGTCACAAATTTCCTGGAAATTTGGTCTCCTATTTGTATGTTTAAATAGTTGGACTGGATTTTAAAGGGGGAAATCTTGGGAAATGTTCTGATTTCTAATCCAGACAGGCTTCCATCCTGCCTTACCTTTAAAGAATTGATGCTTTCAATTTACTTTTGAACTTCAGAATACCTGACTGCATAACACCCCCACCCCTGTGATTTATATGTACATTGGTTTTAACAGGAATTCAGTAAAAAGCACAGCAGACAGTTTTCTTGCCAGTCCAGAAATATGAGCATTCTAGTAAGGTGTTAAACTAGGGTTAAAAGTGGTCCATCACCCAGAAGGACCTGGACAGGCTGGAGAGGTGTGCCCAAGCCCAACCTCATGAAGTTCAACAAGACCAAATGCAAGGTCCTGCAGCTGGGTCAGGGCAATCCCAGGCACCGATGTAGGCTGGGCAGGGACTGGCTGGAGAGCAGCCCTGAAGACAAGGACTTGGGGTGCTGGGGGATGAGAAGCTCAACATGAGCCAGCAGTGAGAACTTGCAGCCCAGAGAGCCAAGCAGAGCCTGGGCTGCAGCAAGAGAAGTGTGGCCAGCAGGTCAAGGGAGGTGATTCTCCCCCTCTGCTCAGCTCTGGTGAAACCACACCTGGACTACTGCATCCAGTTCTGGAGCCTCTGTTACAAGAGGGATCTGGAAGTGCTGAAACATGTCTGGAGAAGGGCCATGAGGATGAGCAGAGGGTTGGAGCTCCTCTGCTACGGACACAGACTGAGAGAGTTGGGGCTGTTCAGTCTGGAGAGGAGAAGGATCTGAGGAGACCTTCTTGTGGCCTTCCAGGATCTGAAGGGGGCTACAAGAAGCTGGGGAGGGACTTTTTAGGCTATCAGGTAGTGACAGGACTGCAGGGAATGGAGCAAAACTAGAAGTGGGTAGGTTCAGATTGGATGTTAGGAAGAAGTTTTTCCCCATGAGGGTGGTGAGACATGGGAACAGGTTGCCCAGGGAGGTGGTGGAAGTCTCATCCCTGGAGGTTTTTGCATCCAGGCTGGATGTGACTCTGGCCAGCCTGATCTAGTGTGAGGTGTCCCTGCTCATGGCAGGGGGGTTGGAACTGGATGATCCTTAAGGTCCCTTCCAACCCTGACAGTTCTGTGATTCTATGGAGCTTGCACAAAGCTCATTGTATGCAGGAACATGAAAACAGTTCCTCATTCACAGGAAATCCTCTCTAACCCAAGTAAGTGAGAGAAGTCTTCTGTGAGAGACATCAGTGATGCTTTAAGGATTATTTCTTCAAGTAACCATCACTGATACTTTCAAAAAAATCAAAAAATCTCTCTAACTTTTCCATCCTCCTTGCTCATGCAACTGTATCATACTCTTCAAAGCATCAAAATACTGCCCATGCACCTGAATTTGAGTACATTCAATGTGTGATGAGAGCTGCATGTTCATTTCATGGTATATTTCCCTTGTGAATCACAAACAGTCCAGGGAATTGTCATGAGTTAGGTGATTAGGGAGTGACTCAAAGTTATCTCAGCACAATATGAATTGAACATCATTACCTGAAGAAGAGTTTGTGAATAACTTTTGAACAAGCATTTAAGTGTTTAGAAATAGCTATTGTTGTGTGACAACTCACATCTGAATCAAGGGACCCTGGATTTCATTCCTTCCCCCAGCAGATGACTATGCTCTCACCTGAGCATGCTTCCCTCCAGTATGGGCATGCATGGGCAAAGAGAAATGCAGATTCCCTAACATTTAAGGGGAAAAAAATCTCTGATATGACTTACAAGGAGCATCTGAAGGAGCTGGGGTTGTTCAGTCCAGAGAAGAGGAGGCTGAGGGGAGAACTCATTGCTCTCTGACTGCCTGAAGGTTGGAGCAAGGAGGGGGCAGCCTCTTCTCCTTGGTGTCAAGTGACAGGAGCAGAGGAAATGGCTTCAAGCTGTACCAGGGGAGATTCAGGCTGGATGTTAGGAAATATTTCTTCACTGAAAGGCTTCCCAAACATTGGAATGGTCTGCCCAGGGCAGTGGTGGAGTCACCATCCCTGGGGGTGTTTAAGCAGCTTGTGGAGCTGGCACTTAGGGACACGGTTTAGAGTTGACCCTTCAGTGATGGGTTGAGGGTTGGACTGGATGATCTTTGAGGTCTCTTCCAATCAGATGTTTTCTGTGATTCTGTGAGTTACTCTTTCTTCTTTTAGACCTTTTCTTCCCTGGAAGATTTGCATTTAGCTGTGCTTTTCATTCAGAAGCCATGCCATTGAGATTTTTTGGAAGAGGAGGCTGTACTGGATTTATACCTTACAAGAACTTAAGAAGGAGCTCTTGTTGCAGTTGACTTTCTAAAAGTCTTCTTCTACTGCCAGTGCCTCTCTTTTTGTTCTTGCAGCCCTCTGTTGGGTTACAAGAGGCTATATAACAAAAGGGAGGTTATGTAATAATGTATTGCTTCCACTGAAATGTGCTTCATATTCATTCTTCAGTGCTATGGATCCCTTTCATAGTCAGACTTGATAGTCACCATAAATAAATTCAGGGTTAGATTGTACCTCTCAAGGTGACTTGTGCAGGATAAAGGCAGTTGTTGCTGTTTCAACTCTTTGTAATGCATGTAAAAGGCAAGGAAAGTTTTATATCAAAAGGAAAATATTTCAGTTCCATGCCTTTTTTTTCCCCCCTCATTCCTAGCAGAAAGTCAGACAGCAAATGCTTGCACTCTCTCAAAGCAAACTGGGGGTGGGGGTAGGGAATAGTTTTTTCCAACAGCAGCTTGTTTGAATTCCATGTGGTGAATTGGGTTGGGGTTTTGTTTTGTTTTGTTTTTCAATTGGTTTTGGTTCTTTCTGAGCACATTTCACCCCAATGATTTTTTTTTTCTTCTATCAGTGAAAAGAATTCTTCCTTATCATCAGGATTTCCCAGATCTTTTCCAATCCTTTACAGCTTCAAGCTTTTCCAAACCTGATTTGTTTCAATTTCGTTTGTTTGAGGGTTTGGGGATTTGGGGCTTGGCTTTTGGTTGTTTTCCTAATGTTTCCTTCTAGTGAATTCTTCCTTCAGCTTAGTGAAATGATTTTTTCCTTGGCTTCAATACTTCACATCATATTTCTTTCTATACAAGTGCAAGAGTTTGCAAGAGTATTTCCAAGTCTCTTATCTCTCCCCACACCCAAGGAAGATTAGATTCAATGCACCTCTTGCTTCTGAGGCGCAGAACTCTGAGGAAGAAACACTTTTATTGTCAGAAACTGCTGCATGCATCATAGGGAAGTCAGTAACAGGCAAACTTCAACTACACAACACCCTTTTGCAGTTCATTTGAAGGTATGAAGGTGTAAGCATTTATAATGTATGTAAAGCCAAAACCCTTTCCTTTGCTTTCCTGGATGATATGAGAATTTCTGCTTGGTTCAGGAAGGAAAAGAAGCAGAGGCTTCTGGAGCTGCAGGTGGGTGCAGAGAGCTCCCTGCTCCTGCAGGGCAGGCAGGGGCTGCCACTCTTTCTGCTCTGCCTGAGCAGCCTGGCTGTATGCTGGACCCTCCTTCTCCTTTGCAAACTGACTGTACAGGACAGAATCACAGAATTGTCAGGGTTGGAAGGGACCTCAAGGATCATCCAGTTCCAACCCCCCTGCCATGGGCAGGGACACCTCACACTACAGCAGGTTGCTCACAGCCACATCCAGCCTGGCTGCAAAAACCTCCAGGGATGAGGCTTCCACCACCTCCCTGGGCAACCTGTGCCAGTGTCTCACCACCCTCATGGGGAGCAACTTTTTCCTAACATCCAATCTGAATCTACTCATTTCTATTTTTTTCCATTCCCCTCAACCCTATCACTCCCTGACACCTTAAAAAGTCCCTCCCCAGCTTTCTTGTAGCCACCTTCAGATACTGGAAGATCACAAGAAAGTCTCCTTGGAGCCTTCTCCTCTCCAGGCTGAACAACCCCAACTCTCTCAGGCTGTCCTCACAGGAGAAGAGCTCCAGCCCTCTGCTCATCCTCATGGCCCTTCTCTGGACGCATTCCAGCACCTCCAGATCGTTCCTGTAACCTCCAGAACTGGATGCAGTACTCCAGGTACTGCAGGTTAGTGGCCCCCATCCTTTTGCTGCAGCAGAGAAGGCTCAGATAAGATGAAACGGCAGCAGTGAAAATTATTCAGAAAGCCTGTGGTGGACAATTACAGTGAATTTCCTTGAGAGAGAGAGGGAGAACTTAACAAGACAGGAAAGAAAATATGCATTTAGGCCAATTAGAGGATCCACAGCATTAGAACCCACACTGCCCACAAAAGGCCTGGAGATGACTCCAGACCTTGATTAATTCATAGCAAATCCCCTGCTAGTTCTCTATAATAAAAATGATTGAGTGCATTTGTCCTGATAGCAAGACAGTAGGTGCCTTAGAAATGCCTTTGTGAATAAAATTCCCTCTGTGTGTATCAGTTGTAAGCAATCATTTTCCCTGATGCATTTTTACAAAGTAGCTTGCTGTATTTTTCTTTTTTTTATTTCCTTTAGAAGCAATTAAAGGGATTGTTGAAGTATTAGAATAATGTGAGAGACAATCAGAAATTGTAGCAAGTATTCAATAGCCCAGAGGAGTGTCTTGGCTCATGCAACTCCCAATGTTTTTGACAAGGGATATTTTACTTAAGTTTATTTAAGGTCTTTTTCTCCCTCCTCCAACTGGCCTGGTGTCTCAGATTCCTGCAATGGAGAGTGAGGGAGCATATTAATTCTCACACTTGAATGCCTTGGACTGATCTCCAGGGAGTGCTCTTAAAGCAGATCACATTGTAGCTTTTGATAAACTACAGCTCAGACTTTTACAATTTCCTGTCCTTCAGCATTTCCATTCCCAACTCAGGTTAGTCTGAGTTGCATGGAAAAATAATTCTGGTTTGCTTGTCCTTTAATTAGCCTCAGAAGAATTCTTCTTGGTTACTTTGCATGCACAAAGCACCCATCTGTACTTTCTTATTTCTTGCCTAGGCAGGAAGAGTGAAGCACTCCCATCAGTTCCTTCTCTAGAAACAACAGGGAAGAAAGGTTCTTCTTCTCTAGGTACCTCCTCACAAGGTTATCTTCAGAGCCTTCTTCTCTAGGTACCTCCTCAGGAAGGTTATCTTCAGAATCTTGTTCTCCAGGTACCTCTTCTTACATTTGATTCTGAGGTTTGAGGTATTTGCTAATCACAGAATGTCAGGGGCTGGAAGAGACCTCAAAAGATTGAGTCCAACCCCCCTGCCAGAGCAGGATCACCCAGAGCAGATGACACAGGAGCACATCCAGGAGGGTCTTGAATATCTCCAGAGAGGGAGACTCCACAACCCCCCTGGGCAGCCTATTCCAGTGTTCTGTCACCCTCACAGGGAAAAAAATCTTTCCTTCTGTTTCCATGGAACTTCCTGTGCCTCAGCTTCCACCATTGCCCCTTGTGCTGTCATTGGGCATCACCCAGCAGAGCCTGGCTCCATCCTCTTGGCACTCACCCTGCACATCTTTATCAACAGCAATGAGGTCACCTCTCAGACTCCTCCTCTCCAAGCTCCCAGCTCCTTCAGTCTCTCCTCCTAAAGAAGATGTTCCACTCCCTTCATCTTTTTTTGTGGTTCTGTGCTGGACTCTCTCAAGCCTATGAAACTCTTCCTTCCAACACTATAAAGCTCCCTAGGAGCCTGCCCCCAGACAAGAGTTTGCTGTCACTTACATTTCAGCCCTAGAGAGATCAGTGTTGGGGTGATGTGGCACAAAATGTCATTCCTCAGCTGGGTTACAGACTTCTGTCACTAGCACATTTACCTGCACCATGAGCTTTCATGTCGTTGTGTTTTCACTGGCACAAACCTCTAAGTTTATTGGCAAAGGAACATTTGTAACGCTTTGTCTATAAACATGGGGATTATCAGCATGGTAGAGCTGCTACATGATGGGCAATCACCATGGCATCCTCGAGAGATGGTGTTTAAAGCTCTGTTGGTGCCTCTGCAATGAACTTTAGGTGAAAACAAATTTGTTGTCCTTGATATCACTCTTCAAGAAGGACCTCAGGGAACTGCTTGAGAGAGTCTAGCACAGAGCCACAAAAATGGAGTGAAACATCTTCCTTACAAGGAGACACTGAGGGAGCTGAGGGCTCTTCAGCTTGGAGAGGAGGAGACTGAGAGGTTTGATGTTGATGACTTTGATGTTGATAAAGGGTTAGTGCCAAGAGGATGGAGCCAGGCTCTGCTGGGTGATGTCCAGTGACAGCACAAGGCTCAACAGCGGAAGTTGAGGCACAGGAAGTTCCATGGAAACATGAGGAAACATTTTTTTTTTTTTTTTTTTTTCTCTGTGAGGGTGACAGAATACTGGAACAGGCTGCCCAGGGGGGTTATGGAGTCTCCCTCTCTGGAGACTTTCAGTTCAGTGTAGAAGGTGATGGAGCACAAGCAGCCTTGTCTTATCCCAGGCACTTCCATGTAGTGTGTACACAGAACTGAGATCTCTGTTAATACCCAGGTAGTGACTGTGCTCTGCAAGAGCTGTCTTTTAAGAGACTTGTTTGCCTACTATAGTACCCAACACTTGGGTGGTGGTTTTTTTTTTTTTCTATAGAAAGAGTTTCCACACTTAGATGTCATTTCAGTGTTGAAGAACTGCTATTTTAATCTGCTGAATGGTCCCTAAGGGGTTTTAGAACACCATTTAAAGTCAAATTTTATAGCTTTTTTTTTTTTTTTTTTAATGCTTTCTGACAAAGCTATTTTGAAGTGGAAGGAATACCTACAAAGTAGATATGGGGGGGAGGGGAATCCAAATAAAATGATGTGTAGGCATTTCAGAACAGGGAAAGGAACAAGCAACCACATGAATAATTTGCTCTCTTTAATCACAAGCTACTGTATTATTCCCTTAAAGGGAAATTTCCTGAAGATATTCTGCTTAAAGGTTATTGATTTATGCTAGGATGACAGATGACTTAAGAAATTCTGTGAGTGGAAGAAGGCAGGCACATCAGGGAGGCAAAAAGCCATTGATTTCCTGGAAAGGACTTTCTTGGGGGGTGGAGGTTATGCATTTAGGCAGCAGTGATTTGTAGTCCTTCATTAATGGTCTTGCTCTGACTGGCTGTGTCAAGGATTCCAGCATCTCATCTCATAGGTACTTACCACTGGTTGATAATAATTTGTTTTCCCCAAACTGCCTCTCACAGTACATCAGAGGCTGGAAGGGACCTCCAGAGATCATCAGGTCCAACCCCCTGCCAGAGCAGCATCACTTAGGGTAGTCTGCACAGGAATGCATCCAGGTGGGGTTGGAAAGGCTCCAGAGAAGGAGACTCCACAACCCCCCTGGGAAGCTTGTTCCAGGGCTCTGTCACCCTCACTATAAAGAAGCTCATGTTGAGCTGAAATCTTCTACGTTCAAGTTTGAACCAGTTCCTACTGAAAAAATTTTCCCCAAATAAATATCAAAGATATAAGGAACCTTTTTTGGTCTGATTTTTCTCCCTTATGCCTCAGAAATATAAAGTTTTAGATAAAAGGCTTCTGCTGTCAGAAGGGAGTAGGTTTTGCTGTGCCAGAGGAAGAGTTTGACCTCCTCAGGTGCTCTAGGGGAGCATCAGAATAGGAACTGTCTAGACAAGACTCAGGCAAACAAACACTCCAGACAGCCTGCATTGATGTGGGATTACCTGGCCATCTGCAAGTGCAGCAACAACAACATGGAGGCATCTGAGAGATGGCCAGGAGGTCAAAAGTGTCTGCAGGGACTTCCTGAGGGTACAGGTCACTTGTGTGACGTTGGTTTAGGAAGCACTGCTCAGTGTTGGGTAGTGACAGGACTAGAGGGAATGGAGCAAAACTAGAAATGGGTAGATTCAGATTGGATGTTGGAAGAAGTTTTTCCCCATGAGGGTGGTGAGACACTGGAAGAGGTTGCCCAGGGAGGTGGTGGAAGCCTCATCCCTGGAGGCTTTTGCATCCAGGCTGGATGTGGCTGTGAGCAACCTGCTGTAGTGTGAGGTGTCCCTGCCCCATGTGAGGGGGGTTGGAACTGGGTGATCCTTGAGGTCCCTTCCAACCCTGACAATTCTGTGAGTCTATGACCTTGTACACAGCCAAGAATTTATTGCTAGTCCAATTGAAGTATTGGCAATCTAATCAAAGGCTTCTAATTACAATGATGCTAACATGTACATCAAAATGATCTCATGACAAATATTTTTCATTTATTATACAACTGTATCTTTTATGCTCACTTTTTTTTTTTTTTTTATCCTGGGTCAGTAGATGGATAATGTTATCATTCCTTAAGCAGAATAGCACAGAATCATAATTGTCAGGGTTGGAAGTGATCTCAAGGATCATCCAGTTCCAACCCCCCTGCCATGGGCAGGGACACCTCACACTACAGCAGGTTGCTCACAGCCACATCCAGCCTGGCCTTGAACCTCCAGGGATGAGGCTTCCACCACCTCCCTGGGCAACTTGTGCCAGTCTCTCACCACCCTCATGGTGTAAAACTTCTTCCTAACATCCAATCTGAATCTACCCATTTCTAGTTTTTGCATCATTCCCCCCCAGTCCTATCACTCCCTGACACCCTAAAAAGTCCCTCCCCAGCTTTCTTGTAGCCCCCTTCAGATACTGGAAGGCCACAATAAAGTCTCCTTGGAGCCTTCTCTTCTCCAGAGTGAATAAAGTCTCTCAGCCTGTCTCCATAGCAGAGGTGCTCCAGGAATAATAAAACAGGGAAGCAGAATTTACTCAGGGTCCAGCTTCAAGTCCTTCACCAGCAAGAATAAGATGGTTGTAGTAGGACTTCTTCCTTGTTTCTGGTTTCACTTGGGGTTATTTTTATGCTTGCTAACAAACATATTTGCTCTTTCTCCAATGGTCAGCAAATTCCATGTTATCTTTGGGGTTTAGCATACACAGAGGTGGTTTTTTTTTTTTTTTCATGTGATAGATGCTTTGCCCTTGTTATCCCTAAATTCAGTACCACCTTGATCTGCAGCCCTAAGGCTGCTTTTGTTCTTTCAAGGCTCCTTCTGTCTTCTTGTGCTTGAATTTTTGATGCTTTTCTTTTTCTTCAAAAGCCTTGGTGCTGTTCATTCCCAATAATGTAATTAATGTTACATTACCACAACCTAGTCAAGCACTCATCCTTCCTCAAGGGTTATTCAAGAGCTCATAAAAGGAATGCTCCACAGGCACATTTATTTGTATACCTAGATGTTTTGGTAATTAGTTGTTATTAATATCTCTTAGCTATGGCAGTATCACTGTTGTCAGGGTTCACAGTCTCACAGGATATCAGAGGTTGGAAGGGACCTCAAGAGATCATCAGGTCCAACCCCCCTGCCAGAGCAGCATCACTTTAGGGTAGTCCACACAGGAATGCATCCAGGTGGGCTCTGAAAGTCTCCAGAGATGCTTTGCAACAGGAGGGATTTCAATCACTACAACTGGAGTGAGACAGGATTGAAACAAATTTGAGCTGATGTTTGAAAAGAATATTTGACTAAGCTTGGCATGAACTTGAAGAGGATTTAGGGAGATTCCATAAATATCTGAGGGTTGGGTGTCAAGAGGGAGGGGACAGGCTCTGCTCACTTGCACCCTGGGATAGGACAAGGGCCAATGGATAGAAACTGCAGCACAGGAGGTTCCACCTCAACAGGAGGAGGAACTTCTGCACTGGAAGGGTGACAGAGCACTGGAACAGGCTGCCCAGAGAGGTTGTGGAGTCTCCTTCTCTAGAGACTTTCAAGCCCTATCTGGATGCATTCCTGTGTGACCTGTGCTGGATTCTATGGTCCTGCTCTGGCAGGGGGGCTGGAGTCAATAATTTTGGGAGGTCCCTCCCAGCCCCTAACATCCTGTGATCCTGTGACTCTGATCACATCATGCTTCCAGGTATTGAGTGAACTCTCCTGATCTGTCATAAACAGTGACTACCAGTAGTGTTTGCTGCAGTGAACAACATCTGAAGGAACAGGAGGGAAGGAATAGTCACATAGTTTCTCTGTGCAGCTGAGAAAAAGGACATCCATTTGAGCTAGGTCCTCCAAAGGATGATTATCTCCCTCTCCATGAACCACACAGGAATCCTGAGAAATAAGTATCTCAAGCTAGGTACTTCAGAACAACCTCTAAGTATGTTGCATTCACCTAGGGCCTTACTGAACTGTCCTCTTAGTTGTTCACTTCCCAGGTGTTTAACTGTTAAAACAGCTGTAATGTTATAAATATCTCTGCTTTCATGGGCACAAAAAACAGAAGGTAAAAAAAAAAATATATATATATTAGAAGGTAGACCAATGCAGAACTGCAAAATCAGAGGGCTTAATGTAGTCATTCAAGACTGAGCTTTCCTCAATAAGAAGAGTAGCAAGAAGTCATTTCTGCTGGTGGGAGATGGCAGTTCTCCAGCCTGAAGCATGACTCTCCTAGTTAATGATAGCTGATGTATTGATCAGATTCTGAGTCAGCATTAATGTCTAGACCAGAAGAATAACCTGACCTTTCCCCCTCTTGCATCCCTTAGGGAGGAAGAGACTGTGCAATAGGACTACCTATGCTTGTAGATGTTTTGGAGGTCACTAGGAGTCCAGAGGGTTACCAGCCCAGGTGCTAGCATGGTCTGTATGTCTACACCAACACCAGATATGTCTGACCTATGTCTACAGCAGCATACTCATTGTTTCTTCCTTTTCTTTCTTTCTTTCTTCAAACCTCTACAAAGGTAAACAAGACAAAACCAAAACCACCACCACCAACAAAAAGCCACTGAATTCACTAATTCATCTGTAGAAAAGAGCAGATAAAAAAGATCAGGATGCTCAGCACCATGATTTTTCTCTGACCCTGACAGCAGCATTTTGATTAAAAGCCCCCATTCCAGTTTCCCCTGTGAGGGTGCAGCAACTACTTTGCCTCCTCTGACCTGTTCCTCCCAGAAGTACTACAGCATTGCACTCACAAGGCCATGTTATGGCTGAGAGGGAAGCACCGCTGCAATACAGTACACCTGAAGGCATGTATGTTAATGAAAAGAAAAAAGGAAAGTGTTGGAGCTTAAATGAGCCATGAGGATGCTTGGGAGACTTGAGCATCTCCTCTGTGAAGAGAGACTGAGAGCCCTGGGGCTGTTTAGTCTGGAGAAGAGAAGGCTGAGAGGGGATCTGATCAATGTCTATCAATAGCTGAGGGGTGGGTGTCAAGGGGAGGGGGCCAGGCTCTTTTTGGTGGTTCACAGTGATAAGACAAGGAACAATGGGTTCAAACTTGAACAGAGAAGAATTCAGCTCAACATGAGGAGAAACTTCTTTCCAGTGAGGATGACAGAGCCCTGGAACAGGCTGCCCAGGGGGGTTGTGGAGTCTCTTTCTCTAGAGACTTTCTGAACCCACCTGGATGCATTCCTGTGCAGACTACCCTCCCCAGCTTTGTTGTAGCCCCCTTCACATACTGGAAGGCCACAAGAAGGTCACCTCAGAGCCTGCTCTTCTCCAGACTGAACAGCCCCAACTCTCTCAGTCTGTCCTCATAGGAGAGCAGCTCCAGCCCTCTGCTCATCCTCATGCTCCTTCTCTGGACACCTTCCAGCATGTCCAGATCCTTCTTGTAATAGAGGCTCCAGAACTGGATGCAGTACTCCAGGTGGGGTCTCACCAGAGCTGAGCAGAGGGGGAGAATCACCTCCCTTGCCCTGCTGGCCACACTTCTCCCGATGCAGCCCAGAAAGCCAACCAGATCCTGGGCTGCAAGTGCACATTGACAGCTCATGTTGAGCTTCTCAGCCACCAGCACCCCCAAGTCCCTCTCCTCAGGGCTGCTCTCCAGCCAGTCCCTGCCCAGCCTGGATTTGTGCTTGGGATTGCCTTGACCCTGATGCAGGACCTTGCACTTGGTCTTGTTGGACCTCCTGAGGTTGGCTTGTGCCCACCTCTCCAGCCTGTCCAGGTCCCTCTGGATGGATCTCTTCCCTCCAGTGTGTCAGCCATGCCACACAGCTTGGTGTCATCAGCACACTTGCTGAGGGTGCCCCCAATGCCAGTGTCCATGTCACAGACAAAGATGTTGAACAAGACTAAGTGGAGTGTGTGAAACCACTACTGTAACTTAAAGTAGTAGTTTAAGAAATGATATAAAGTCGCTGCTGTTATAGTAGATATTTTGAAGTGGTTCTGAGGTGAGAAGGGTACAAATCATGTGAGGATCAGCTGAGGAAACTGGGGGTGGTTAGTCTGGAGAAGAGGAGGCTGAGGGAATGATCCTCCCATTCTCTGCCATTACCTGAAAGGAGGTTGGAGCCAGGTGGGTGTTGGTCTCTTCTCCTCACTAAGTGATAACATGAGAGGAAATGGCCTCAAGTTGCACCAGGAGAGGTTTAAATTGGACATTAAGAAAAACTTCTTCACTGAAAGGGTTCTTAAATGCTGAAACAGACTCCCCAGGAAGGTGGTTGAGTCTCCATCCCTGGAGGGGATGAAGAGATGTGGTACTGAGGGATATGTTTTAGCACCAGCCTTGATAGAGTTGGAGAATGGTTGAAGTCAATGGTCTTAGAAGGTCTTTTCCAGCCTAAAAAATTCTATGTTTCTAAGTTGAAAAAATGGAAGTGGGAGTAGAGTCCTCTTACTCTGTCCTTAGCAGAACCAGTGTGATTCAGAAGGAGATGAACACTCTTGCAGATAGACATCCAGGTCCTGGTATTGATCTGGAAAGGGTTGGGACTAGGATAAAGAGCTATGGATGATGGAAATTCCTCAGCTACTGGACAAACTGTCAAACTGTGCACAAATGGTGGCTTCTGCTTGACACCTGTCATAAGCTTGTGGCACTGGCAGCTCTTAAGTCTTTGCAATCCTTCCTACAGTGGAAGGTCCCTGCATGGACAACATTCTGCCAGGAGCTAACGAGCATTTAATGGAGAAAAAGAATTAGCAGTTCAGAAGAAATAGTTTAAATGAAACGAGCTAGCAACCAAAACAGATGAGATAATCGATTTAAAATTGCACTTTATTTTATTAAATGAGATCAAATTATAAAGATTTTTGTTTTTTCCCCCCTCCCAGACTAAATAAAAGCTCTGTTTTGCATGGCTAATGCAGCATGGTAACTGAGGTGAAGCTCCACAAAAGCATGCAGTGATTTTAGCAGCTATTAGGCAAACCAAAGGCTCTAACATCCAGAGCATCATTCGTGGCACAGCTGAAGCAGAAGATAATGTGAGTGCCACCAATCTTGTCAGTGGAATTATTTTAGGAGGTACTTTCAAGGAAGGTTGAATTACCCCAAGGCAGGCTCCTACTCCAGAATAATAGCATCATCAATGATCCAAACTGAAGCAGCTGTTCCATTAGTCTCCAATCAAAAGGGTGAATTGGTATTGATAATCCTGAAAGCATATCATAAACCAGTAAGATAATTCTCCCACTTTTAAAACCAGTTGATTTCTCTGGCATTCACCAGAATTATCTCTGCACAGCAACATTGCTTTCTGGGCTTGAATGATGAATTTTCATCACACACAGATGCTGGAATCTGCAAGCTGGTGATTAAAGACAACTGCAGACACAAAAGTTTGTCTAGGAGCAAAAGACTAAGGGCCTTCTAGTCCCATTTTCTTGTACTGCTTGAGAGAGAAAAATGCTCTTTTTTTCTGGGACAGGTTAAAAGAGCAAAACCAGATAATCTTTTAACTTTCTTTTTTTTTTTTTCCTAATTGATTGTGGCACTTTTAGGCTTTCCCAGACCTTGAACAAAAAGTAGTAGAAAGTAAATAAATTGCCATTAGGATGTAAAAGGGAAAATAATGATAAGTACTAAATAATCCCATTGGTCTGAAAATCAACTGAAGTTAGAGCTTTCTCTCTTTTGGCTTCCTACACTCTGGCAGATACTAGCTGGCTTTTGCTTAGCTTTTGCTGACCTTGGCTGTGTTCTTTGTTGTGGTTAATTACTAACAGCAACTCTCTGCTCTTCGTCCTCTTCTACCATGTACAGGAGGGGGGAAGGGAGCAGGGAGGGGGAAGCTATTAGCAGCCCCCTGGTTATGTCCAGGGGGCTTCTTGTGTTTATAAACTGTAAACATATGTAAAAATTGTACATTTTGTACATATTCATTGCATTTCACATTTAGTTTATAGTTGTGATTGTAAATGTGCTGGATTAGGAACTGGCTGGAGGGCCAGGCCCAGAGAGTGGTGGTGAATGGTGCCACTGCCAGCTGGCAGCCTGTCACTAGTGGTGTCCCCCAGGGATCAGTGCTGGGCCCTGTCCTGTTCAATATCTTTACTGATGATCTGGACAATGGGATGGAGTCCATCATCAGTAAGTTTGCAGATGACACCAAGCTGGGAGCAGGTGTTGATCTGTTGGAAGGTAGGAGGGCTCTGCAGAGGGACCTTGACAGGCTGGTCAGATGGGCAGAGTCCAAGGGCATGAGATTCAACATGTCCAGGTGCTGGGTTCTACACATTGGCCACAACAACCCCTTGCAGCTACAGGCTGGGGACAGAGGGGCTGGAGAGCAGCCAGGCAGAAAGGGACCTGGGGGTACTGGGTGACAGCAGCTGAACATGAGCCAGCAGTGTGCCCAGGTGGCCAGGAAGGCCAATGGCATCCTGGCCTGGATCAGGAATAGTGTGGCCAGCAGGAGCAGGGAGGTCATTCTGCCCTGTACTCCGCACTGGTTAGACCACACCTTGAGTGCTGTGAACAGTTCTGGAGCCCTCAGTTCAAGAAAGATGTTGAGATGCTGGAAGGTGCCCAGAGAAGGGCACCAAGGCTGGGGAGGGGTCTGGAGCACAGCCCTGTGAGGAGAGGTTGAGGGAGCTGGGGGTGTTTAGCCTGGAGAAGAGGAGGCTCAGGGGAGACCTCATTGCTGTCTACAACTACCTGAAGGGAGGTTGTAGCCAGGTGGGGGTTGGGCTCTTCTCCCAGGCAACCAGCACCAGAACAAGAGGACACAGTCTCGAGCTGTGCCAGGGGAGGTTTAGGCTGGATGTTAGGAAGAAATTCTTCTCAGAAAGAGAGATTGGCCATTGGGATGGGCTGCCCAGGGAGGTGGTGGGGTCACCATCCCTGGAGGTGTTTAAAATAAGCCTGGATGAGGCACTTAGTGCCACGGGTTAGTTGATCAGATGGTGTTGGGTGATAGGTTGGACTTGATGATCTTGAAGGTCTTTTCCAACCTGGTTAATTCTGTGATTCATTTGCTTTAAACTGGGGTGGTCTGGCAATTTTATGCTGGGGGGAGAATTTCAACCCACTACATTGATGATGCAATGAAGTCATTTTGAAAACATACCATGAAAATCTATCTTAAAAAAAAAAAAAAAAAAGTCAGCAGGCTGCTGCATTTTTGACCCCATGGAATATGCATTTATTCCTTAAGCTCCATGTTGCTTAATGTTTGGTATCATCAGCAAATGGTTACTGGTAATTAACAGCATTTTATTTACACAGTCCCATGAGGGCCTGTCATGACACACTACCTGAGAAGATTAGGGTGTTGTTGGTTTGTTGGGGTTGTTTTTCTCTCAACAATTAGGTTTGGAAACAATGCAGGGTTTGCATGATGTATTTTGACATATTCACAGTATCACAGAACCAATAGAGGTTGGAAGGGACCCCCAGAGGTCATCAAGTCCATCATCCCCCTTCCAAAGCAGGATCACTTAGTGTAGCCTGCACAGGAATGCATTCCTGCCATTGCAAATAAATCTGCTACCCCAAAAGTTGTTGCAAGCACCCCAAAACTTGTTGAATGCACCCCAGAAACTGATTACACACCAAGCTATGCTGTAGGACAATTCTGTTTGATTATGTAGGGAATATTCAATTAAAATCATTTGAAGTTCAGCCAGGTCTCTGGTTTTTTCCCCCCTACCCTTACAGTTTAGGGCTAGTGCCCTAGCCTAGTGTCCAACTGCAAAAAAGGAGTTTTTTCCCAGAGAGTTTGAGTCTAGGGGATAGACAGACTTTAGAGGCTGGACAGAGAATAATGCAGAGATAAATTTATCTCATCTCGTTGGCTTGCTTGAATATCTTTAAATTTTGCAGCACAAACTTGGGGGTTTTTGGGCTTACTTCTCTGGGGCTGCCTCCTGCTTCACTTTTGGCTGCTCTGTCTCTCTGTTCTGACCTTGTATGTTGGGTTGGCTGCCTTCTTGTTTTGGCTGGTGAGGTACAAGTGGGTTGGGAGTGGGGGGGGGAGACAATGGGCTGGTTGTAATACAGCCCTCTCTGGGTCTTTTGTGTCCAGGGGGGATGGTTTTGTGCTACTGTTGAGCTGTAAACATTCCTGGTATATGTTTATTCTGGTTTATACTTTTATATTTAGTATACTTGTGTAAATAGAATTTCATTTTACTTCCAAATTCTGAGTAAAGTGTAGTAAATTTACTCCTGGGGATAAAGGGGAGGGGGGGGGGGAGCAAACTTCCAAATTTGTTAGGGTCCAATCTAAACCCACAACACTTACTAAACACTGATGACTGTGATGTATTCAAAATGGAGATTAAGCATTTTTTTTTTTAAAGTGTCCTATAGTAACCAATAAGCAGATGATGGAAAAATAACCTTAAGGAGAAATATGGAGATGCAAAAGAAAGGAAAAAAGAACCAGTGTGACTTCACAGTCTCACAGTATCTCAGAGGTTGGAAGGGACCTCCAGAGATCATCAAGTCCAGACCCCTGCCAGAGCAGCATCACTTAGGGTAGTCTGCACAGGAATGTATCCAGGTGGGGTTTGAAAGTCTCCAGAGAAGGAGACTCCACAACCCCCTGGGCAGCCTGTTCCAGGGCTCTGTCACCTTCACTGGAAAGAAGTTTCTCCTCATGTTGAGCTGAAATCTTCTCTGTTCAAGTTTGAACCCATTGTTCCTTGTCTTATCACTGTGAACCACTGAAAAGAGCCTGGCCCCCTCCACTTGACACCCACCCCTCAGCTATTGATAGACATTGATCAGATCCCCTCTCAGCCTTCTCTTCTCCACACTAAACAGCCCCAGGGCTCTCAGTCTCTCTTCACAGGGGAGAGGCTCAAGTCCCCTAAGCATCCTCCTGGCTCTCTGTTGGATTCTCTCCAGCAGGTCTCTGTTTCTCTTGAACTGGGAAGCCCAAAACTGGACACAGGATTGCAGCTGTGGTCTCAGCAGGGCAGAGTAGAGAGGTAGAAGAACTTCCCTAGACCTGCTGGACACACCTTGCTTGATGCACCCCAGGATCCCATTGGCTCTCTTGGCCACAAGAGCACATACTTCAGAGAATGTATACCCTCTGTTAAAGGCTGCAATATACAATCTCACACACCATACTTCCAGGCTTTTTGTTACAATTATGAGGTCTAGAGGTCAATGAATAACAATTATTGAATTTCAGAAGAATGATTTTATGTATTGCAGAGAGACTGTTAATGTTCTGGACAGCAATTATATCACCCTTCATTTAGGCTTGCTATGGGATTCTGGTACCAAGAGTTTAAATCCTCACTCTGCAGAGAATTTTTTTCCTGGTTATCAGACAGACCAGTCCTGTGAAGAAACCTTTTTATGTCTTGTGCTTTGCAGATTGAAAAACTTCTTGTACTCTGAGGAGGATTGGTCAGGATAGGGTATACTGAAGAGCCACTTTCAACCTTCAGCAAAGGCTGAGCCAAATATCAAATGAATCTTTTTGCAGCAGGAAAAAATACTGACTACAGCCTCTTGCCTGCCCCATTATTTTTCATTTTCACATGTCTTTGTCCTCTGGATCTGGCTGGAACAGTAAGTGCTCACAGTAGTCAGGTAGAACAGCTGCCCTGTTAGCCTCTAACAAAATAAGCCCAGACAGATAATCAAATAGTAGTCTCCTGTGAGCATCCTGTAAGCCACAAAACAATTCTTATTCTTAGCGTTTGCAGGGACTTTACATCCTCCCTGGAGACAAGAGGAATCAGCAAAACCAGAAGGGTTCTCTGCAACGTGTTTCAAAGTGTGGGAGCACCCACAGCAGCAGACTGATTTGCCAGAGTCTTTGTCCTCTCATAGTTCATTGTGGCATTGGCTACATCAGCAAGTAGCATGGTGAAATAGAAGCAGGTCTTCAGAGAGAATCAGTTGGCCCTGAGAAGCCAGCACCCATAGTAAACATGTTTGGAGGAGGTTACTTTAGACCAGCACTAATCTAATCCCATAGGCTGAAGACACATTAGTGCTGAAACACAGTAGGTTCCAGTACTCCTGGAAACCACCTCCAAAAAGATGCTGCAAGCACCTTCATGTGCTCCAGGGACTCTGTTACACCAGCTAAAGCTCAGTAGGGTGTGGCTGGGAGGCTCACTTTGAAAGCATGCTCCTCATTTGAACTGAAGTGCCAGTGTGTGTCAGGTACTCTCTGTATGCTTGCACCACTGCGCTTCAACTGTGTCACTTCATGGAATCAACCAGGTTGGAAGAGACCTCCAAGCTCATCCAGTCTAACCTATCACCCAGCCCTGTCCAATCAACCAGACCATGGCACTAAGTGCCTCATCCAGGCTTCTCTTGAACATCTCCACCACCTCCCTGGGCAGCACATTCCAATGGGCAATCACTCACTCTGTGAAGAACTTCCTCCTAATATCCAACCTGTACCTCCCCTGGCACAGCTTGAGACTGTGTTGGTTCCTTGCTAGGGGAAAGAAAGCATCAACTGGAAGAGTTTGAATGCTTGCCCATTGTAATAAAAATGTTGGGGTTGTTTAGCCTGGAGAAGAGGAGGCTCAGAGGTGACCTCATTGTTGTCTACAACTACCTGAAGGGAGATTGTAGCCAGGTGGGGGTTGGTCTCTTCTCCCAGGCAACCAGCAGCAGAATGAAGGGATGCAGTCTGAAGTTGTTCCAGGGGAGGTATAGGCTGGATATTAGGAGGAAGTTCTTCACAGAGAGAGAGATTGCCCATTGGAGTGGGCTGCCCAGGAAGGTGATGGAGTTGCCTTCCCTGGAGATGTTCAAGAGAAGCCTGGATGAGGCACTTAGTGCCATGATCTGGTTGATTGGATAGGGCTGGGTGACAGTTTGGACTGGATGAGCTTGGAGGTCTCTTCCAACCTGGTTGATTCTATGTATATTTGTATATATTTATGTATTTTACTACTCACTATCTTCAAACACCACTGTAACTTATTTACAAAATAAGTATTCACAGGTTCAGTTACTCAGTGGTGGGGTTTAGATTCCACATCTAAAGACAGTTAAATGATTTAAGCACAGATCTGCCATCTCCAACACAGCAATTCAAATTGGACATACAGGTGCTGTGATCTGTGGGTTTCCCACAAATGGGATTCTGTGGCAGACTGGCTGGGAGCTCACAACTTGCTCCTCTGTCTGGTATCTTCCCAGATGCCGTGGCTGTGATTCCAGCAGTCCTTGGCTTGGAGAGGGCTAAGGGTGTCTCTCTTGTCATGCCCAGTTCACAGTCTGGAGCTTGCTCTTGGCTTGGAGAGGGCTAAGGTCATCGCTCTGGTGTGCTCCCTTGCTGGGCTGCAGCCTCTTCTGGGATTCAGTTTCCTTGGAGCTTTTCCCCTTGCTGCCTTGGATGAAGTTGTTGGTCTGCTAGAGCAGGTTCTTCAGCTGCTACTCGGGCAGCACTTGGCTCTTGTCTCTTTGTGCTAAGCTGGCCCTCATCTGCTACTTGGGCAGCATTTGGCTCTTGTTGCTGTCTGGGTGAGCACAAGGCAAGTTGCCTGACTTCTTGGCTGGTTTAAATACTGTCCCAAGACATTAATGCCCTTTGGTAACACAGGACCCTGACAACTGGACCTCTGGGATGGAGCATATCCAAAGATGGGCAGGGGCACACACAGTTCAGAGGTGTGTTAGAAGGTTAATCACATGTGGTACATGTTTATCTGCACCCCAGGAAGTGTCCAGGTTTGCACATCCACAGGTGCTTAGCCCATTGTCTGGGCTAGGGCATGTTTGGGAATTTGCCCCTTCAGGATACCCATGCTTGCTAGGCTCACTTGCTGTCCATAACATTGTGGTAGTCCAAGATGGACTTCCTAAAGGAACTAGAGTGTATCCTGGTGCCCCAGTCCCCTGTAAGGCTCCTTCCCTTGTCTGCAGCATGCATGTGCTTGACATTTCTCATCAGTCACCATATTCCCTAGCAAAGTCTGCTGTCTTCAAAGGTGTGTCTTGGCAGATGGGAAATCCAGGCTGCTGAGAATTCCAGGCTCCTGGCCTCTGTTTTCTGAAATATGAGTGAAAGGTACAGATAAAATTGTGTTTTTGGGGAGGAGAAGGGCTGTGGCTTTAGACCTTGTGAAACAGGAAGGATCAAAATATGTTTTTGCTGTGTTCTGACTGTGGCTTTAGACCTTGTGAAACAGGAAGGATCAAGATGTATTTTTGCTGTGTTCTGACTCATTCTGGAAATACTTGGAGATCTAGTGAAGGGTGATGACAATCATAACAGACCAAGGGACTACTTGTGCTTTGAAGTTATCTTTCTGTACCCAAGCACTTCAGCCCTCTTACCATAGTGTATGATTTGATCTGGTTTGTTGTTTTGGGTTGGTTTTTTTTATTTCATCATAGCTTAAATGTCTCCCAACACACCAACATCATAGCTTAAGTGTAAAAGGAAGGTTTTCTTTAACCCTTCCCCTCTCCCTTGGAGGCAGAGATGGGTGCAGTCTTCTTTCCCACATCCTTTGCTCTCTACTTGAGATTTTTTTTTTTAAGTGCTGCTAAAGTTGTCCTGCTAGTAATGATTTTAATGAACAAGATAAGTGAGGGAGCAGTTAAATCAATGTATTGGAGATGACAGCTTAACGAAAATGATATTTAGCTATGGGAAGTGAGAGTTTCATAATTTATTTTCTATTATGATGTTGATTGTTTCCCTTTGCAGTTTGAACCACAGTGTGGAAGCTGTGCTGAAGTTATGTTCCTGCACCTTTGTGCTCTCCTCCCATGGACAGCCACCAGCCTCATGTTTAAAATTCCACTTTGAAAGGCCAGTTTCAAAGTGTTTGCACTGTTTTTCTTTGGTGCCCTGAGAAGTAGGGAGCTGTTTTCATTTGAGTTCCAGGCTTAAAATACTGTGTGTGTGACACTGCACCTTCCAGCACCTGAAGGGGGCCTGCAAGAAGGCTGGAGAGAGACTGTTTACAAAGGCCTGCAGTGATAGGAGGAGGGGAAATGGTTTGCTAGTAGAGGAGATTTAGATTGGATGTTAGGAACCAGTTCTGCACCATGAGGGTGGTGGAACAATGAACAGGTTGCCCACGGAGGTGAGGCTTGACAGAGCTCTGAGCAACCTGATCTAGTTGAGGATGTTCCTGCTCACTGCAGGGGAGGTTGTTGAATTAGATGACCTTTGAAGGTCCCTTCCAATCCAAACCATTCTATGATTTGTGTTCCAGCCAAATGCACTCACATAAATCACATGTGCATGCTTTTTGAAGATCATTGCAGGTGGGTTGGACTAAATGGCCTCTAAAAGGTTCCTTCCAACCCAAACTATTCCATGCCTCTACCACCTCCCCTATGGGGACAGGATGAGGGAGTTGGGGTTGTTCAGCATGAAGAAAAGATGATTCTGGGGAGATCTTACAGTAGCCTTCCATTACTGAAGGGTGCTGTAAGAAAGCTGAGAAAGGACTTTTTACAAGGGCTTGTACTGATAGGATGAGAGGGAATGGATTGAGGCTTGAGGAGGGCAGATTTAGATTGGAGATTAGGAAGAAATTTTTTATAGTGAGGGTGGGGAGACACTGGAACAGGTTGCCCAGGGAGGCTGTGGATGCCCCCTCCCTGGAGGTGTTTAAGGCCAGGCTGGACGAGGCCTTGAGCAACCTGGGCTAGTGGAAGGTGTCCCTGCCCCATGGCAGGGGGATTTGGAACTAGATGATCCCAACCCAAAGCATTCTATGAGTCTATGACATACTTGGGTGGGTGTCAGGAAGATGGGGCCAGTCTTTTTTCAGTGGTGTCCCGTGACAGGACAAGAGGTAACAGGCACAAACTTGTACATAGGAAGTTCCATCTAAACAGGAGGAACTTCTTTATGCTGAAGGTGATGGACCACTGGAACAGGCTGCCCAGAGTGGTGGTGGAATCTCCATCTCTGGAATCAAAGCCTACCTGGACTCCATCCTGTGCAACCTGTTCTAGGTGACCTTGCCTACCACTCTGTGACTTCCTGATTCCATTTTGCAGTTTTCCTTTATGGCTTCTTTTGTCCTTAGGAATTCAGACAATCCGAGGTTTCCCCTGGCAGTTAAAAAATTTTAGTATTTCTTGTTTCCTGTTTGCTTTTCAACATTTTTAGACCTATTTTCCTGTAGTATTTTATTCACTCATGAAAGAGATTCTTCTCTAGTTTTGAGAAGGATGGATTTCTATTGTTTACATAAAAGCACAAGGAAAAAAAAAAGTCAGATTTGGGACTACCTGAAACCAGCTTGTCCTGCTCTCGCCCTTAGTCTCATGTTGCTTGAGAAACATCATTGGTGCTGATTTCATTTTAAATAATGAAAATGAAAAAGCTTTGTTTTGTCACTTGTTTGAGCTACCTGTCATTTTAGCTGTAGTCCTTCACCTCTTTCAGTGCTAGCAAGCTGCTGGACCTACTACACAGAGGTGCAATCTCGAGTGCTTTTAAAGAGGTGCTCCAAACTGCTCATGTAGAACTGAGAGGGTTTTTTAATTCTGAAACTACTCTTATGTGAAACTTCCTCACTTGTCACAATAATGACATAATATATTTTAGTGACAGGACGAAATTTTATAGACTAGTAAAGAGTTTTAAGGGCTCCATAAACATCAGAATGCAAAGGCAGAGGAAGAGTTCATTGCTCATTTGGTGAAATGCAGGCAATTTGGCAGATCGATCCATAATAAACCTAAGGACTGTGGCTCTTTTCAGGGCAAAAGGACTTCCCAGAGAGAAAGGGACTTGGGGACAGGCTGTGCTTATTTTCTTGCTGAAGGGGACAGCAATCCTGCTCCTGGGAGCCAGTGCCACCAGCTGCATCAGGGAAGCTGCTACTGCACTTACTCCGTAATAAATGCATATTTCCTCCTCTGAGCTCATCATGGCAGGACCCTGCCTGCTGTGTTAATCCACCACTAAAGAGACCTCAGGTCATACAATAATATGTGCCTTTACCTTCTGCCAGTACCCCCAGGACTGGCTATTAATTTTCAAGTCGTTGAATTTTTCACTTAATCTACTGCAGCTCTCTGAGGCATGCTGAGTTTCTTTAACCGTTAAAGCAGCTGTAAGCTGTATGTATAAAATAATAACCAGATGATGTGTAAAGTAGCAGGAAAACCTAAGCCAAACCACTGCCTTTCATCAGTATCACCACGGAAAGAGGGTTTATTTACAGTTCTGTGCACTTACATCTTCGCTCAAAGGAGGAGGAGGATGGCTAGAAAACGATTTGGTATTTTATGCAGCACAGGTTACTCCCGGAGTGCCCCATAAGCCAGCTGCAAGCAGTGGCATCTCCGGGGCCAGGGAATTGGGCAGGGGATAGATTCAGGACCCTGTAAGCCACGCCAAGGATTTTATTTAAGCGCTAGTCCCGCCGAGATGTATCTGGCTATCCCTACCGCCGGGGAAAGCGGCAGCCGCTGCCGCTGGTTCTCCCGCCTCGGCTTTCGTTTTGGTGGGGGATTTGGGGTGATGGTAACGGTGGTTGGTGGGGGAGGGCTGGCTACTTCCCCCCGTAGCTCTCCCGAGAGAGGCAGGAAGGGAGGGAGCAGCAGGGAGGAAACAAGAAGAGGAGGGAGCAGAGCGTTTTGAATGTTGCAGCAAAGCCTTGTGCGTTTTATAGCACCGCGCATCGCCCGCTTTCCTCCCCCTTCCCCCCCGGGGGCGCTCCGCGGCCGCGTAGAGCCGCCCGCAGCCTCCTGTTTTGCACCACTCTTGTTGCGTGGCTGCGCGGAATTCTCGCCGTCGCACTTGCGCCTTTGCCGAGCACGCCGCCTGCCTCCAGCAGGCTTTAGGGACCCGGTTTAGAGGACTGAGCCCCTTCTCCTGGGGACGGAGGAGGGACTGGAGGGTCCCTCTTTGCCCCTGCAACTGGTGCCGCCCTCCCCAGAATCGCTTTCGCGCCGGACGCGGCGCCGCGCAGCCTCCGCGGGTGTCCGCGCACGTCCCCCGTCGCTTCTCCTCCCGCCTGCGGGTCTCCACTTGGCAGGACCGAGGGGCTGCTGCTCCGATTGCGAGCAGATCTCTGAGTGGCTTTAAAGATAAAAAAGATTTAAATATCCGTAGATACGTAGTTTAAATAGATGCTTATCACTTTCTCTCTCGGCATATTTCTGTATGGGTAAGACGGCATTATTTTCCCTCTTTGGAGGAAATAGCAAATCAATGCCACCCTTTCTCTCAAGCATGTTTCCCTTCTAGTAAAGGAGGCTCCGCCTCTGTCAGGGACTGATTCGCCCAGCAGTTTTTAGGATAATTTATGGGGCAACCTGATGAGCCTATTGGGCGAGTTGCTCGCTCCTTGTAGAGTGGGTTCCTACCTGTTTGGGTGGTTTATTTTATTCCCCCCCCGCCCCGCTTCCTACCCCTCCTTCTGCCTGCCGTGTGCCGGTGTGTGTGTTTGGGGGTGGGGGGGACACACGGTGGGATTGGCAAGGTCGCTATTCCCCATCCTCTCCGGAGAAAACTCGGGGAACGGAGAGAGCCTTCAGCCTCATGGATGCGTGGGGGGGCCCCGCGCCCCTCTGGAGCCGCCGCGGGGCCCGGCTGCTGCTGTTGCTGCTGACCGTGCGGCTGGGGAGCGGGTGAGTACCGCGGGCACCCCGGCACCGGCCGCCCGCGCCCTGCCGCTGGCTCTCGGCTGCCTGCGCGTTGTGCCCCGGGCTGAGCTCGGGGGTCGAGGGGATGTGGGCTCGGAACGGGTTTGGGGAGGGGAACAGGGGAAGGAAGGGGGCGTGCTGCGCGCCGCGAAACTTAAAAGGTCCCGGTGCTCCCAGTGCGGTTGCTGCGGGAGGCTGCGGGGGAAACCGGCACCGGCAAAGTAAAACTTCGGCCGTATCCCAGTTGGTCGCTGGGCGAGTTGGGCACTCCGGGCTCAGCTCGCTGCTGGGAAAACCGCGGCGATCCCCCGCCCCGGAGGGCCGGGCCGGAGTACACCAGCTAGCAGAGAAGCCCTCAGCCCCTCGGGGGGCCGTCGGTGCAGGCTGCACCCTCGCAACCGGCTCCCGCCGCGCCCGCACCTTCTGCCGCGGTGCCTGCGCGGCTGCTTAGCAGCTGGGAGCGGAGCTGGAGCTGGAGCTGGAGCTGGGCTGGCGAGCGGCTGCGGCGCTGGTGGCTGTTCGGGAGAAGACTGGTCCGGCGCTTGGTGGTAACGCGGGGGCACTGCCCGTGGTACCGGCACTTTCTCACCGTGCTGCCCGTGCAGTGGGGCATCGTGCACCGCACCGCCAGCGCCAAGGGGACCGGGCCCACGCGTGGGGTGGTGCCAGGCAGCTGCTCAAGTCCCAGAAGTTGGAAACGTGCGTTTTAAGGGAGAGTTACGACCCGGATCTGTAGAGCTCTGAAGAAACACCAGTTTGGCATTGCTGTGTAGATGTGTTATTAGTACCCATAACAACGGAAAGCAATTTAGTCATTCATCCCTATTAATAATTCAGAGCTAATGTGAGCCATTCCACAGGTTATACTCTCATAAAAATCACAAAGCAGTACTGAAAGGGTATTTGACTGTGGCTCAGTGTGGTGTTCTGTGTAATGACAGACCAAATTATCATTCAAGAGGCCATACCCAATGGGTAGTATAAAGACTGGCTTAAAAATTAAGTTAAAAGTCTAGTAAACGTTTTCTTGTAAGTATGTGAAGCTCTAGACCCCTTCCCCATACTAAATGGTGATTTATCAATCTTTGTGAAGTGTGCTGTCTCAACTCATGTCTTCTGTGTTACCCTACTCAGAAACACCACTCACTGATTATGCTTTTCTTAATCTGTGTCTTCTAAAACCTTGCTTATGTTATGGAAATATATATTTTTTTTTCAAAAACATTGATGGAAATTATAACTAGTGCAGCTGTGCATCTTCAGAATGTTTCTTAATGAACATATTGTACCTCAGGTATGAAAGAAATTATCAAGTGGTTTGAGAGAGAAAAGAATATGCATGCTAATTTATCAGTTCAAAGACTTAGTTACAAAGGAGGAGGACCAGCTTAAAAAAAAAAATAAATGTATTTTTTGGTTTTGTTGTCTATTGAAGTGTGGTTGTGATTACAGGATTAGGTATAGATTATTATGTATACGTCTCATTAACATCAGCTTTTGTAAATAAGTTGGTAAGAGGTCTTCAGTGAAGGAAAAAACCCAATCCCCTAACTTACATCATTATTTTGTGTTTCAGAACATCTCAGATAAAATGGAACCTTTGGTGTAGATATTCATGTATCTGAATCAGCTTCAGGCTTGCTTTTCATTTGGAGGCTGCTAAGGGAAATGGTGGAATGGTGATTAGGAGGTAGATTTCCTTTTTAATTTAATTTAAATTTTTAGTTTTAAGTGACCACAAATGGACTATTTTTCAGATCCTGATTCTGTGGTCTGTAGTGCATTTTAACTCAGGGATGTTTGCAGAGGGGTCTGGGGCTCTAGGGCCCTTTAGAAGCCTGCCACAAAGTAGGATGGAAATATTTTTTTTTTTCTCCTTCTTTGGGTGCCTTTCTGTAGTTTCAGCCCAAGCTTTTCCTATGAGGTCAAACTAAACCACTGAAGTAATGCTTTTCTCAAGAACAGCCTAGGTTGCACCAACTCTGGTTGCTTTTCTAAAAACATCTTGCAGGAGCCAAGCCACCTTTTCAGCACAGACTTTTACAAGGCTGCAAATTGCATCACTTCCAGTGTGCATTTATAGACACAGTGCTTTGTGCTGAGTGTGAGTCAAGTTATTGTCAGGTGTAACAAGTGGAGCCAAAACCTAGGCAAGGACTTTGGGAGCTGAGTCCAACCAAGAGTTTATCCTTTCAATGCACTGCCCCAAAAGCTGTACCATGGCATTAGACCAAACTTCCTTCACCAAAGGGATTCATTGCAGTTCAAGTCTGTCCCATAAACCATTTCCACCCTGCCTCCCCCACCCAGTTCTCTACAGGTAGCACAAGCAGGCTGCAATGGTGAATGAACTTGATGTAACTTTGTGAGTCACAACTTTGTCAATATCTGACATCCCTTCCATAGCAGATATTGGGCTGTGAGCCCTCCTCTAAGGTATGTGCAAGGTAAACTCCCCAGCAGTCACTGCAGTCCTCAGTGTTCAGCAAACCCACTATTCCTGCTGGACTCCAATAAATAGATAATTCATAGGGAGAGCATAAGAGCTGACAACTTTAATTAATATTATTTCCTTGGTTCTAAGCATACAGGTGGAGCACAACTGTAATTTCTTCTAATTTATGCTGCTCTAAATGGTAGGTGCTGGTCAGCATCCCTAACAGTCTGTTGTAAGCTGTACTTAATGTTGGCCATAACGTGCCCAGAGAAGGGCAACCAGGATGATCAGAGGGCTGGAGCTGCTCTCCTATGAGGACAGACTGAGAGAGTTGGGGCTGTTCAGTCTGGAGAAGAGAAGGCTCTGAGGTGACCTCCTGTGGCCTTCCAGTATCTGAAGGGGGCTCCAAGAAAGCTGGGGAGGGACTTTTTAGGCTATCAGGTAGTGACAGGACTGGGGGGAATGGAACAAAGCTGGACGTGGGGAGATTCAGGCTGGACATGAGGAAGAAGTTCTTCCCCATGAGAGTGGTGAGAGCCTGGAATGGGTTGTGCAGGGAGGTGGTTGAGGCCCCATCCCTGGAGGTGTTTGCAGCCAGGCTGGATGACGCTGTGGCCAGCCTGCTGTAGTGTGAGGTGTCCCTGCTCATGGCAGGGGGGTTGGAACTGGGTGATCCTTGTGGTCCCTTCCAACCCTGACTGATTCTATGATTCCCTTTTAGTTTTGTAACCTGACTTTCTTAAAAAAGGCAATTCTAAATGCTCCATTTCAATGGAGCTGTCAGCAGGCACAAGTGTCAACTAATGATTTCTTTTCCATTTCAAAGCATCTCTTAGGAAAATCCTTCTGTAACATGGCCTACGTTTTCCCCTCATGGAAATTCCTGGATCAGTGTTAAGCTTGTCATAACACTATGGGTTCCTTAAGGCTTGGTAATGGTGATTTACTGTTTCATTTGAACATCTGTGGTGTTTATTTGTTGTTATCCTTATTCTTGTGTGCTTTGTTCATGATGTGATGGTGAAGAGAACTTGTTATTTAGCAGTCCTGGTGCTTTGAGAGATGGTTGATTTCATTAGAAGCTTATTAATGTTTTCTTTGGGTAGTGTAAAGTTTAGTAAGACATAAATACTGAGAAATGTTTGTGTTCTTTGCACACAGTTTACTCACTGTGGATTTGAAGGAAACCTTCAGACTATGGCAATCTATAATGAAAAAAAAGAAAAAATAAAGAAGCTCTCATACAAAATTGAACTTAATTTTCAATTACTTTTAACTTTCTGTTTGCTCACTGTGCCTGATGTTAAATAAGAATACCCTTGCTACCAATCCAAGCCTTCCTGAGGTGGGCAGAAAAGGTCATTTGTTGACTTCTGTCAACTTTTTTTTCTGGGTACATAAGTCAGTTACAAAGGGGTTGGAAGGTCTGTGGTTTCTCTTTGAAGCTGTAGAGGAATAGTAATTATCTGGGTGGAATGCAACACCCAGGTTTTATGGTCAAGGGGTAGGGCTACTCAAATGGACTTAGCATATCCACTGTTTGAGAGTGGATTGCCTTGGTTTGTGCTATCATTTTTGCATACCCTCAAAAGTCAATGTGTATGGGGGGGGGCTCACACAAAAGCAAAGATGAACAGCATCTCCCAAGGTGCACAGAGGCATTTTTGTAGTACCTTTAGTTACCATCAGAAGACTTTCTTGCACTGCATGCTAAGTTGAGCATCTACTTGTGTAAAATAACAATATCATAACTTGCTTGGTGAGGAGCAGCAGAGAGAAGTGGTGATGACAAATGAGAGCATGACAGGAACCTTTCAAAGGATGGTGGATGACAGTGACACAGACTTTGATTTCTTAACCCCTTTCTCTGATTGGTAATAATTTGCAAAGAGTAATTCACATGCAATGGAATTAACCTGGAGAGGACACAGAAGTCCCAATTTTGCATTTTCACACATGCAAACATTTTTAATAAGGCTGAAAGTAATGTGATGAGTTCAGTGGCCTGCAACCTGTACAAGAACTTGGTTCTAACATCTCTAAACTTAAAATGGTAGATCATGCAACAGCATCAAACTAATAAAGGTAACAGGAGAGACTAGAAAAGTCATCTGGAGTTCACCAGGACAGAATCTGTTTCAAAGAAGGAAATCTCAGTGATATGGCAATGTTGGAAGAAGAAGTTCTTCACCACGAGGGTGGTGAGACACTACCAGGGAGGTGGTAGAAGCCAGGGAGGAGGTAGAAGCCTCATCCCTGGAGGTTTTTAAGGCCAGGCTGGATGTGGCTCTGAGCAACCTGATGTAGTGTGAGGTGTCCCTACCCATGGCAGGGGGGGTTGGAACTGGATGATCCTTGAGGTCCCTTCCAACCCTGACAATTCTATGATCCTAGGATTCTATGAAATAGTTTCTAAAATACACTTTCATGGGTGGATGCTCAATCCAGAAGGATCTGTTGTGATAATCCAGACTGATATCAGAACAAACAAAGCTGGCACATTTATCTTGTATCTGCATCAGTTTTGTTCCTTCAGTGTAAGTGTTTTAAGTCCCTGCATAAAGATTTGATGAGGAGGAATCGATGAAGTGTTGTACAGTGTTTCTAGTCTGAGTTTTCTCTGGCTTCCAGCCAAAAGATCTCCTGCCTTCTGCTAGCTGAAAAGGCTAGTTTCCACCCCCCCTCCCTCCCCCCCTATCCCTAATGCTACCTGCTACAGCTGCCTCAGCTCCTGGATCCCACATCCATCTCTTTGTGAGGAAATCCAGGTTTTGGTTCATGCCTCTGGTGTTCTTCAGGGTGTGTGGTAGTTTTAGGCTGATGCCTAGAAAGCTTCCACAGGTTTTGACCAGAAAGTGATAGAATGTGAATAAATTGCCATTGGGTGTAGAAGGGGAAATAATGATAAGGTCTAAATAATGGCATTGGCCTGGTATCTAACATAAAGGTAGTTGTGTACACTAACTTTTTCTCTCTTTTTGCTTCCTCTGCTCTGGTAGATACTGCTTCTGCTAGCTTGCTGACCTTGGCTGTGTTCTTTGTTGTGGTTAAGTACCAACAGCCTTCTTTCTGCTCTTCTCTCTCTTTTTTTTTGCCTTGTGTACAGGAGGCAGGGAAGGGAGCAGGGAGGGAAAAGCTGCTGGTAACCCCCTGGTTTTGTCCGGGGGGGGGGTTCTTGTGCTGTTTATCAATTGTAACTATGTGCAAATATTGTATATTTGGTACACATTCATTGCATTTCATATTTTAGATTGTACTTCTGCTTGTAAGTACAGCTTCAATTGCTTTAAACTGAGCTGATCTGGCAATTTTATGGTTGGGGGGTGGTGGAATTTCAACCCACCACAGGGTTCAGATCCATGGCTGCAGCTGAACTTCCAGCAATGGAGTATGGTCTATAGCCATCTACTCTTCAAAACTCTTCTTTCCCTTGTATGCCTCTGCCAGGTTTTGCCTTGACAAGAGCTCAGAGCACCTCATTCCCAAAGCAATCAACATTTTGGTCAGAAAACATCCTTCTGTCTTTCTCTTTTCAGCCTAGTGTTTCATAGTATGCTGTAGATTATCAGCTTGGAGAAACCTCTTCATCTGTCAGGAGATGAGAAGCTGCAGTGCAATTCTGTGCCTAGCAGTCGTTGCAGGACAAATGATCCAGTCCAGAATGGAAGCTTTAGACAAATGGGTCACAATCAGAGATAACTCTGTGCAGAGTGGAAACTTCTGCTGAATCAGATGTACCCATGCTACAGTCATACTAACTACCCCTAGAATTATTTCCCCAGTATATATGATTTAAGAGGCAGCTTGGTAGCAGCTTACATTTTCCTCTTGGAGAAGTAAACTGAGCCACTTACGTTTATTCAGAAAATGCTGAAATGTTTGTCTAACCATTTCTATAAAAACTTCCCACTTTTTCTTTGAAGAACAGACCTTAAAAATGGGTGGGCTATACAAACATTAGCCTCATTATTATATTACTTCCCTGCTACTACTTCATCCTGCTGCCTCAGCCTCCAGCAGTGTTCCAGTCTAACTTAAGGTTTCTTTTGCTTTCTGCCTTGGTCCTTAAATCCTTTTCCATGTCAATGCATTAATTTCTGATGATGAGGTATGAATGGCTAACTCTGTATTTCTAAATTTATATGCAGCTGTTTTTCTTATTTTCAGGAAGGCAGATAACAGTGAACAGAGATCTGAGGTAACAAGATATGTCCCCTTTGGATGAAATTAATTTGAGGTCTTAAATGGATTGTTAGTCCTTTCAATTAACAGGCTTTTCCTGTTGTTTAAGGCATTGCATCATGAAGGATCAACTTTTATACTTATTAAGTCTTGTTATTACTGATCCAATTTTATGGTCCAATTTATCTTTCAGAATAAAGTACAGCTGGATGAAATTTATAGCAGGAAAAAAGAATTGTAGTGTTGTGTATTAATTTAGGCAGCTAACTCTGTCACTGTAATTCATAACAATTTTTATTTATTCATTTATATTTTAAGATTAATTGTCTGATATATTGTCATGGTTTAACCCCAGCCAGCAGCTAAGCACCACCCAGCTGCTCTCCAATTCTCCCCACCACTTTGTATGGTATGGAATATTCCTTTGGCCAGCTTGAGTCAGCTGTCCTGGCTGTGTCCCTTGCCAACTTCTTGTGCCCCTCCAGCATTCTTGCATGCAGGGCATGAGAAGCTGAAGAATTCTTGTCTTAGGACTCTTCTTAACAACAGCTAAAGGCATCAGTATGTTCATAACATTATTTCCTAAATTATTACTTTTACTTACTATTATTACATTATTTCCTAAATTATTATAAAATAATTTACTAAATCCAAAACACATAACTACACCAGCTGTTAGGGAAAAAAAAATGACATTAACCCAGCTGAAATCAGGTTATATATTTACATGGCAGAATTCATTTTGGAGATAACTTTACAAAATAAAAGTATCCTCAGTGCTTTCTCTGGGGGAGAAAGGTACTTGAGTTTACCAGCACACAACCATCAAATGCAGAATCATAGAAAGGTTTGGGTTGGAAGGGGCCTTCAAAGGTCATCTAGTCCAACCCCACTGCAATCAGCAGGGACATCCTCCATTAAATGAGGTTGCCCACGGCCCTGTCACCTTGAATATCTCCAGGGATGGGGCCTCAACTATGTCCCTGGCCAACTGTTCCAGTGTTCCACCACTCTCATGGTAAAGAATTTCCTCTTAACACCCAGTCTAAATCTCACAGAATCAATAAGGTTGGAAAAGACCTCAAGTATCATCAAGACCAACCTGTCACCCAAGACATCTCCTCTAATTTCAAACCATTACTCCTCATCCTATCACTTTGTAAACAGTCCCTCTCCAGCCTTCTTACAGGATCCCTTCAGGTACTGGAAGGCTGCTATTAGATTTCCCTGGAATCTTTTCTCCAGGCTAAACACCCCCATGTCCCTCAGCCCATCCTTGGAGCAGAGATGTTCCAGACCCCTGATCATTTTTGTGGCCCTCCTGTGGACCCTCTCCATCAGATCCATGTCCTTCCTGCATCGAGGGCAGCAGAGCTGGATGCAGCACTGGATTGTATCCTACCTGATGCAGGTGAGCTGTGGGCCTGTGCCATTGACACTGTTTCATCACTGATGGCCATCCAGCTGATGGCCTGCAGGTTGCATCCACTGGGGAACACCTGTGACAGTCATAAATTTTAGTCACCATATGATGAGAGGTGGACTACTCTTGTCACAGAAAAAAAAAAAAAGGTGTTCTATTTAATACACAATAAATTACAGTGGAGAAGGCATAATTTTGCTTGCAGAGAGGGAGAGGCAGCAGGCTTTTTTATGACATGATTTAGGTATTTACATTAGCTCTCATGGAGGAGTGCATTCACCTCTTTGTACAATTATTCATTAATTTCATTGACCTTGGGATTAGCCCATAACTGCCTAATGAAAGTTAGACTAAAATTGTAGTAGAACCCATTCACCATATTTCTCCTGGGGACATATCATTCCCTGACTTCATATTTGTATGTCCTTTCCTGGGGTTTTAAGCCAGATTCACCTATATGCCGCAATTATGGTTCAGTGCAAGTCTCTGGTTCTCTTTCTGCTTCAGTCTATCTGTTGCTCCTTCAGTTCAGTCTGTATCTATTTATTTGCTCCTGTGGAAGGAGTCTGAGACTTCCAGAACTTGGAAGGCTCCTCAATTTGAGAAGGATATTGAGACACTTGAATGTGTCCAGAGGAAGGCAAAGAGGCTGGGGAGAGATCTTGAGCACAGCCCTGTGAGGAGAGGCTGAGGGAGCTGGGGGTGTTTAGCCTGGAGAAGAGGAGGCTCAGGGGAGACCTCATTGCTGTCTACAACTACCTGAAGGGAGGCTGTAGCCAGGAGGGGGTTGGTCTCTTCTCCCAGGCAAGCAGCACCAGAACAAGAGGACACAGTCTCAAGCTGTGCAGGGGGAAGTTTAGGCTGGAGGGGAGGAGAAAGTTCTTCAGAGAAAGGGTAATTGGCCATGGAATGTGCTCCCAGGGAGGTGGTAGAGTCACCATCCCTGGAGGTGTTCAAAAAAGGATTGGATGTGGCACTTGGATCCATGGGTTTAGTTAGTCATGAGGTGCTGGGGGAATAGGTTGGACTTGATGATCTCTGAGTCTTGTCCAACCTTGTTGATTCTATGAGTCTATGAAATAAGCTTGTTTGTGTGAAGACTTGTAGTGGATTTCTTGTTACTTGAAGATTTAGAAGGAAATCTTCAATGAAATGCTCATGTTAATATCTTGGAATACCAGCAGCTGAAATGACTGAAAATGTCTTATAAAGGAGAGCTCATTTCATATGTTTCTTGAGATGCTGGTGGTGTTTTCATGTAGAAGTCTAATGAAGTTGACTTTGCAATGTGATGACTGTTACAGGGACTGTGGGATGGCATTTAATTAGGGTAACTGCTTTTTATTGAGGCTGTGGTTCTCAGCATTCAAGTCTAGTTCCACTGTGGAAAGGATTTCTTGGATTAAGGCACTTAACCCTTCAACAACAGATCAGTTCATTCTGAACTTGATGACCATTAAGCTTTCATCAGTCCAGTATAGATAAGAGATCTGCAGTCTCTTGACTAGGGTGCTGACATGTGGCACATGGATTTATCTGCCAGTCTTTGTGTGTTGATTCTACTCTGCAACTGCCAGATCTGATACTGCCACAGTTAGGACACACTCCAGATGTCCAAAGTGGTCATGTCTTTTCATCACCATGTCCTTCTTCATCAGGTTGGGGAATATTTTGTCCTTTATTTAATGGAGTTTGTCCTTCTCTGTTGTATGCACTTAGCCTTTATGATTTGCCATTGTTATTATTTATCTTCTGTTCTCTTAATCTTCCTGATGTTTGGTCTGGATGAACAGCAGACTATGGCTGTTTACATTTTAATTATTTGATTGCATGGGCTGGCCAAAACCCACTCTGAAGATAAAACTTAACCAACTGAGCAGATAAGACTTACCAGCTTCTATTTCTAGGTTTCATTCAAATCCATCTGAAATACTCCCTAAGAATTTTAGTAGGTTTAGACTTAAGTTGCAGTCAAGGCAATGTGGATTATCCTAAAGCCCACTTTATCTTCCTGATAAATTTTATTTTTCATTGCATGCAGTGACTGAGAGGCTTTCCTTTAGAAGGCATTTATAAGAGAAGGATATATATATATATATGTGTGTGTGTGTGTGTCTCAAAAAGTGACAATGACAAAATGCTCTTGATCTCTAAGATTAAAGTATAGTTGGCATAATGGCCTCAGCTTGCATTAGAGATGTTTGGACTAGAACAAAGTAAGGACCTACTTACTGGAGATAATGGATCTTCTCAAGCACTTCCTTAGGCAAAAGAACTGCTTTAAGATGTTGTAGCAATGATTTTCTCAGAAGAGAGGAAGAGATGCTCAGGTTCTGTGACTGTTGCAGTCACTGAGTTACCTCAGTGGTTTGGTAAGCCACGACAAAACACACCACACATACTGCAAGTCTCCAGTCAGGATGTGGAGTAATTGATGTGAGGAAAGAGAATTGAGAAGTGTGTCCTGTTTCCTTGCTTGCCTGGCATAGAGGAACTGCTCAGAGCATTCAGAATCACAGAATTAACCAGGTTGGAAAAGACCTCTCTCTAGCAGGTCTCTGTCTCTCTTGAACTGGGGAGCCCAAAACTGGACACAGGATTGCAGCTGTGGTCTCAGCAGGGCAGAGTAGAGAGGTAGAAGAACTTCCCCAGCCCTGCTGGACACACCTTGCTTGATGCACCCCAGGATCCCATTGGCTCTCTTGGCCACAAGAGCACATTGTTGTTCCATGCAGAACTTGCTGTCCACCAGCACTCCAAGAACAATGGGGATGAATTGCAACAAGGAAATCCCAGCTAGCTATAAACATTCACTGGGTTGATAATTTAGCAGTGGAACAAGCTGTCCAGTGAGGGTTGTGGGATCTCTGTCCATGGCATTTTTAAAGACCTGACTGGACTATTCTGTATGCATCATGGGCTGAATTCAGTGTTGGCCCTTCTGTGAGTAGAAGTCAGCTTTCCAAGATCCCTTCTAGATTGCATGGTTATGTGGAAAACAGCAGGAAACAGCTTGGTGTTGTTTTTTTTTTTTTTTTTTTGTTTGTTTTGGTTGGTTGTTTTTTTGAGTGTGGTTTTTGTGGTTTCTTTTGGTATGGTTTGCTATCTCATTGTGCAAGAATCTTTCTCTCTATTGCGTAACATAGAAGGGTGCAGACACAGGTATTTGTTTTCATCAGGTCTAAGAAACTGGGAAGAATATAGGGGGGAACATGCCTTTCTTAATAAAATTCCCAAAGTGCTATCACGATACTAATCACGGTGAATATGTCTAAGAGTCCAGCAGCTCTGAACTGGAACAGAGAATTACCTGTACTTGGGTGGACAGATGTGAGGAAAATTTTCAGTTGCTTTCTGGACTGCAACTGGATAGGAGGAGTAGAGGCAGCAGTTCCACTGGCCTGAGTATATCAATATTTGGCTGACTTGTCAAGGAGGGAAGATAAACTCTGTGTTATGTGAGAAAACTGACTGATAAAGAACATCTGTGATGCTTTGGGCTCAGATAATAATGTTGTTCAGATCTTTAAAAGCCATTTGAAGTAATAACAAATTTGACCAGTGGTAGTTTCAAGTAGTGTGTAGCATTATCTGAAAGTTGTTTTGGGGGACAGCAGTTTGTGTGGGTCTTGGAACAAAGTTATTTTTCTTTTTATTTTCTGGAACAGATCTTTAGTAATAGCTGTTCTTAACCTCAACAATTCCCCTCTCTTAGATGTTCTTTGCAGTCAGGTTGTGCCTTTATGAAGTGTTCAGTCATTTCTGTTTCAGAGTAGCATTTGTGGTATCAGGTACCACAGATCATTTTATAAGAAATGAGATCATATAGAAATGAGATTATAAAATGAAATGAGATTATGAGATGAAATGAGATTATGAAATCATTTTATAAGAAATGTGATCATGTTTCTAAGTGAGGGTCTTGCTGGGACTAAAGATAATTGTACTTAAGTTATTGTGTGGGAGAGAAAATTTCTCTCTCAGAGATGTTCTTCAAAGCTGCAGGACTCAGAAGAGCTTGATCACCTGATGGTTGTGATATGGGTTAAGGTAGCACAAGTCTGATGGTCTAAACATTCAAATATATATAGGCAGCACTTTTAGGTCTGTGGAATGAACAGCAGGTGCCTCTGCTTTTATCTTTGGGATGCATTCAGAGGAGTGTGTCCAGCAGATCCAGGGAGGTTCTCCTCTTCCTCTACTCTGCCTGAGTGAGACCTCACCTGGAATATCGTATCCAGTTTTGAGTTCCCCAGTTCAAGAGGGACAGGGATCTGCTGGAGAGAGTCCACTGGAGAGCTACCAGCATGACTGAGGGAGTAGAGCACTACCTTATGAGGAGAGGCTGAGAGAGCTAAAGTCTGGAGAAGAGAAGACTGAAAGGGGATTTAATAAATATTTATAAATATGTGAGGACTGATTGTCAGGAAGGAAGGGACAGCCTCTGCTCAGTTGCACCCTGAGATAGGACAAGGGGTAATGGATAGAAAGTGCAGCACAGGAGGTTCCACCTCAACATGAGGAGGAACTTCTTCACTGGGAGGGTGACAGAGCACTGGAACAGGCTGCCCAGAGAGGTTGTGGAGTCTCCTTCTCTGGAGACTTTCAAGCCCCATCTGGATGCATTCCTGTGTGACCTGTACTGGATTCTGTGGCCCTGCCTTTGGCAGGGGGTTGGACTTTGATGATCTCTGGAGGTCCCTTCCAACCCCTAACATTCTGTGACCCTGTTAGTGCTATGATTGTTCTTTTCTCTTTTACACAAAGCTTTACTTATTTAATACTAAGTGAGCTTCTTTGTGTAGCTTATCCCTAAAATCTAATGTTTCTTTCTGTATATGTTTATTTTCTCACACTTTTCCATTCTAAATTTACTAAAAACTCAGGCAGGAGAAGGGAAAGGGTAAACAGGGCAGGAAATTATAGATAGATAAATAGGAGATTAAAAAAGGGAAAGAGCACAAGACAGTATGTGTAGCCAGAGGAAGAGTTAACCTAACAGTATATGGTGGGCTTACTGGAAAAATATATGCAGAGAATAAGTAAAACAGACTTCAGTAGGAGAGAGAAATATTTTTATCACAGTCTCACAGTATATCAGAGGTTGGAAGGGACCTCAAGAGATCATCAGGTCCAACCCCCCTGCCAGAGCAGCATCACTTAGGGTAGTCTGCACAGGAATGCGTCCAGGTGGGTTTGGAAAGTCTCCAGAGAAGGAGACTCCACAACCCCCCTGGGCAGCCTGTTCCAGGGCTCTGTCACCCTCACTTTAAAATTTCTCCTCATGTTGAGCTGAAATCTTCTCTGTTCAAGTTTGAACCCATTGTTCCTTGTCTTATCACTGTGAACCACTGAAAAGAGCCTGGCCCCCTCCCCTTGACCCCCACCCCTCAGCTATTGATAGACATTGATCAGATCCCCTCTCAGTCTTCTCTTCTCCAGACTAAACAGCCCCAGGGCTCTCAGTCTCTCTTCACAGCGGAGATGCTCAAGTCCCCTAAGCATCCTTGTGGCTCTTTATGAAATGCTGGGGTTTTTTTTGAAGGGAAAGAGAAAACCCTGGAACTTTTGAGGTTCTCATTTTATAACACAAAAAAATATACCAAAGTCTAGTAAGGCAAAAGGAGGGAGAGATAGATTGACAAAAGCATCTGAGATGGAATGGGTAGGGAGAAGAGAAAAGAGAATTATGCTAAGAAAGTTTCGAAACTAGTTTAGGATGGCTGAAGGAGGAGAAATACATCAGTGGCTGTATCCCACTGGATTAAGAAGAGCAAGTTATGCTTTCTGGAGACTTTTTGTTTCAGTAGCTGCATTTCTGTGCTTGCAGTTAGGCTGATTTATTTCCTCAGATATTTTGTGTACTGAATGAAGCCTATCAGTGAAGAAGGCGATGATGGGATGCAAAAGAGTGTTCATTTCTGCAGAAATGGTATAGGACTGATGAGTATGAAGTCAGCCATGAAGTTGGGAAGGTAAATCTTGGGGGATGTTTAAACCATCCACTACTGACAGCTAACAACAAAAGTAAGATTCCAAGAAAATCTTCTGGAGAAAAACATAGTTGGGTCCTATTCTAACAATCGTGACTGTGTGGTCTTGCTGCTCTTTCTGCTACTGAAAAGAATTAAGTTGTGGATGCATTCCTGTGTGATCTGCTCTGGCAGGGGGGTTGGGCTGGATGATCTTTCAAGGTCCCTTCCAGCCCCTAACAGTCTGTGATTCTATGTGAGTGTGTATGTGCAGGAGTCCCAGTCCTTTATTTTTAACTTCTGAAGGATACAAGTCTGTCTGTGGTTCTTGTTTTATCTTAGGAAGACCCAAGGAAATGTTTTGAATTGCTGACAGAAGAGTAATTACTGATTCCTACCACGCTGCAGTTGCATTTTACTCCCTCTAAAAAAGAAGTTTCTTCTGTCTCAGGTACTGCTGAAACTTAGCATCCTTCTGGGTGTGAGCTTTTCATCTATCCTGGTTCTATTCTTGGGGAGACCCAAGGAAATATTTAAACATGTTTGGAATTGCTGACAGAAGAGTAATTACTGGTTCCTACTATGTTGCAGTTGCATTTTGCTCCCTCTGTAAAGAAGTTTCTTCTGTCTCAGGTACTGCTGAAACTTAGCATCCTTCTAGGTGTGAGCTTTTCATCTACACCTGGTTCTATGCTTTGGTTCCTACACTTGCCTAAGTTCTTGATTTATTATTTTGTTTTATTTTTACCTTCTGAATTAGAATCATCACCAGCCTCTGTCCCAGCAGCTCTGGATGCTGGGGTGTCAGTCATCATGTTTTTTAGTGATGCTTCAGGTATTTTTTTTTTCTGTGTGTGTGTAATCCGGCTAGGTCAGATGACCTCCAAATTGTCATTGATGGAGCCATAAAATACACTTCTTTACCACATCATACAAGCTTATCATGCTTGATATTCTGGAGTAAAGTAGTATCTGGTTAGAGGTCTGATTGGTTGGAAGCTTTCCCTGAAAAACTTCCCTGGAAACCTTGTTTGCCTCAACTGACTTCCTAGGAAGCATTTTCTGGTTAAATACAGTGTTTTGACAAACTCTGGAGCTGTATTGGTGCTGGTAAAGTAATCTCCCATGTTTGCAATTTAGGAGATATTACCTTTTTTTGTCTGAAAGTTAAGAGAAATAGCTTGGTTTTAGAATCACAGAATCAGTCAGGGTTGGAAGGGACCACAAGGATCATCCAGTTCCAACCCCCCTGCCATGGGCAGGGACACCTCACACTACATCAGGCTGCCCAGAGCCTCATCCAGCCTGGCCTTAAACACCTCCAGGGATGGGGCCTCAACCACCTCCCTGGACAACCCATTCCAGGCTCTCACCACTCTCATGGGGAAAAACTTCTTCCTCACATCCAGTCTGAATTTTGTTTATTTTGAAAGTATTGGAAGATAAAGGTTAAATTGTATTATACTTAGAAAAAGGACATAGATATAATACATAGCAGGAATTGCAGCCAGTGAATAGCAGCTGTCTTAGGAGTCCACTGTTCTAAAGCATGGAACATCCTTCTGTTGGTAAAAAATCCTGGAGCAGCTGCTTGTGGCTGGTGTTGGAGAAGATCCTCAGCTGGCTGAACTCACTCAACCTACTGCTTTCATTTGCATATGTAAGAGAAGAAGGGAAATGCTATGTTCCTATGTCAGAAATTATCTGACACATTGACTTTCCTTCTTGGTTATTAAATGAGCATCTTTGTATTCCTTGTAGGGAAAGGATTACTTCCCAACAGACAAAGCTGCTGTGTAGGATTGTTTAAACCTCACCCCTGCTGAGCTGCTTGAGTGTAACCATGAAGTGTTGGTGGAGATAATTAATGTTCCCTGCCCAGTCTCTGCTGCTTCTCCAGAAGCTGTGCAGGTTCCTCATAAATCAACCCTTCTTGGAGGACTGGGTACCCTTGGGGGTGTTGAGTGGGAATAGGTACCTGGGGTTTAGCTGTGTTTCAATACTCCCACCTATGCTCCACTTTTGCATGTAATGCATGGTCATACCAGGAGGAGCACTCTCATTGTATCAACTCTTTTCCCAGTTCATTACATAGCCTGACACGAGTTAATTGCAACTTAAAGCTCATCTGATTGGTTTTTCCTCATCTTTAAAGGAGAACAAAGACCTATGCTGTTCATGTCTGAAGATCAGTGTGTTGCCTGATGTTGAAAAGACTTTATTTAGGCATTAGTCTGGTGTGCTCAGGGATTTATTAGTCATGGCAATGTCTCAAATTAGTTGAAGGACAGAGAGCATAATTAGGGCTCTTTTTGCCTAATTACTGTTAACTGTATACATGCAGTTTACTGTTTATGGGGCTGGCTGAAGTGTTAGAACAAGCAGCGTGTTAAGAAGTGAGTTCTCTCATTTACAGAAATCATTAAAATTGGGATGACCACCTTCACTAATAGATGTAAAAGAGCTTCATGCCATGGAACAGAAGTGTGTTTGTTTGATTTCATGTTTTTATTCTAAATAATTGGCTCTCCAGACATTCTGAAAAAGACAGAGTGAGCTTTGTTGGGGAAAATTACATTCTACATTAAGTGGGAGAGGATCAAGTTGTGTAGTCTGTGTGTAACAAATAACCTTTCAATGAACTTAGGATGGAAAATAACTTCTCTTCAAGTTTGCTTTCCTTCCTGGAGTTATGGGAGATAGGAGACAGTGCTGCTGATAAAGTGAGAATGGAGCTAATTGGCATGAATCTTGTCTGACTCCACTCTGCCCTGGTGAGACCTCACCTGGAATATTGCATCCAGATTTGGACTCCCTGGCTCAAGAAGAGACAGGGATCTGCTGGACAGAGTCCAATGGAGAGCTACCAGCATGATGAAGGGACTGGAGCATGTGCCCTATGAGGAGACTGAGAGGCCTAGGGCTGGTTAGTCTGGAGAAGACTGAGAGGGGATTTAATAAAAGTTTATCAATATCTGAGGGCTGGGGGTCAAGAGGGAGGGGACAGGCTCTGCTCACTTGCACCCTGGGATAGGACAAGGGCCAATGGATAGAAACTCCAGCACAGGAGGTTCCACCTCAACATGAGGAGGAACTTCTTCACTGGGAGGGTGACAGAGCACTGGAACAGGCTGCCCAGAGAGGTTGTGGAGTCTCCTTCTCTGGAGACTTTCAAGCCCCATCTGGATGTGTTCCTGTGTGACCTGTGCTGGATTCTCTGGTCCTGCTCTGGCAGGGGGTTTGGACTTGATGATCTCCAGAGGTACCTTCCAGCCCCTAACATCCTGTGAGCTTATGACTGCAAGAAGTAAAAAGGTGCTCAGCAAAGATTAACTGTTGCTGATATTTGATCAACCTCTCTACCTGAATTTAACATTTTGGCTTCTGATTTGGACTGAAGTTTGCTCTCTTCTGTGTTTCCTTCTACCCTATTGCAAATCCTTGAGGAAAAAATTAGACTTCACAAAGTGAGATGCATAGAGACTCAGGTAAAGTCAAGAGTTTTGAACCACCTTGTTTTCCAAAGGGAATAATTCCTTCAAGAATATTGTCTAAGAACATAGGTTAGATCCTGAGAGATCATCTCAACTGATCTTGCTGAGTGGAAATCTGAAGAGATTCCTACCTTTGAAAAACAGGGTAGTTCAAATCTCTTTAGGAAGACAAAGATCAGTGTTCCAGACCCCTAGAAATTAATATGTCCACAGTGTCTGTCCTGTTGTCTTCCTGTGTCTAGGTGGTCTTTTGAGGGAGCTTTATGCAACTCCCCAAGAAACATCCAGATTGAGAATTCAAGTTGGCAAGTGTTGTGTGCTCTGCTCTGCACTGGAGAGAGTACAGAAGACTTTCTCTGTATTCTGGTCACTTCCTTTTTCCCAACCAGCATAATTTCTTTCTTATCTCAGTCCTGTGGCTGCGTGTCAGTGGCTATGGCTTAGGAATCAGAAGTGTAGCACTGGGTGCCATCAGCATTGCAGCCTTTATTGCATGCTCACTGGTCTTGAGCATACTTTAAAGAAGAATTTAAAAGATAGGATGGTGGTAGCTAGATGAGTTAATCACAATCAGTCATCTCTGAAAAGGTCAGTAAGATATCAAGAGAAAGAGTAAGACTAAGTCCTTTCCCTGTATAGAACAGGGATGGTCTTGTTCCTCCAGCCTTTGACACTCTGCCACAAGAAGCTCCTGGCAAAGCTGGCAGCTCGTGGTTTGAACAGATTCATTCTGAAATGGGTCAAGAACTGGCTGAAGGGCCGGGCCCAGAGAGTGCTGGTGAATGGTGCCACATCCAGTTGGTGGCCAGTCACTAGTGGTGTCCCCCAGGGATCAGTGCTGGGCCTCATCCTGTTCAGTATCTTTATTGATGATCTGGATGAGGGGATTGAGTCCATCAACAGTAAATTTGCAGATGACACCAAGCTGGGAGCAGGTGTTGATCTGTTAGAAGGTAGAAGGGCTCTGCAGAGGGACCTTGACAGGCTGGACAGATGGGCAGAGTCCAATGGGATGAGATTTAACAAGGCTAAGTGCAAGGTTCTACACTTTGGTCACAACAACCCCAAGCAGCACTACAGGCTGGGGACAGAGTGGCTGAGAGCAGCCAGGCAGAAAGGGACCTGGGGGTGCTGTTGATAGTAGCTGAACATGAGCCAGCAGTGTGCCCAGGTGGCCAGGGGAGCCAATGGCATCCTGGCCTGGATCAGCAATAGCGTGGCCAGCAGGACAAGGGAGGTTATTCTGCCCTGTACTCACCTCTGGTCAGGCCACACCTTGAGTGCTGTGTCCAGTTCTGGGCTCCTCAATTCAAGAGAGATGTTGAGGTACTGGAAGGTGTCCAGAGAAGGGCACCAAGGCTGGGGAGGAGTCTGGAACACAAACTCTATGAGGAGAGGCTGAGGGAGCTGGGGGTGTTTATCCTGGAGAAGAGGAGGCTCAGGGGAGACCTCACTGCTGTCTACAACTACCTGAAGGGAGGTTGTAGCCAGGTGGGGGTTGGTCTCTTCTCCCAGGCAACCAGCACCAGAACAAGAGGACACAGTCTCAAGCTGTGCCAGGGAAGGTCTAGGCTGGATAGTAGGAGGAAGTTCTTCACAGAGAGAGAGATTTGCCATTGGAATGTGCTGCCCAGGGAGGTGGTGGAGTCACTGACCCTGGAGATGTTCAAGAGAAGCCTGGATGAGGCACTTAGTGCCATGGTCTGGGTGATTGGATAGGGCTGGGTGCTAGGTTGGACTGAGTGAGCTTGGAGGTCTCTTCCAACCTGGCTGATTCTATGATACTAATTTCTGTTTGTGCTGCTTTAGCTAATGGATTAGTGAGCCACATGCTCTGGTTAACCTTGTGTACTGGTATGGAAGCCTTGTGTATTTCTCTTCCAGCAGTTGAAACTTTTTTCAGCATGTCTTACTTTCTAGATGAAGTGAGATGGTTCTGTGTAAGTAGTGGGGAATGTGCATTTTAAGCCAAGACTCTTGTCAGACCCAGAGAAAGATTGCCTTTAATAAAAGTGCCTCCTGAAATCAATTTGCTTAGTAGTGACTGGAAAACCTCTGGGATATTGGGATGGAATTTTTCCCTCTTCCTCTGAGACTGAATTATTGATACCTTTCTGTGAGCTATCAGTGTCCTGGGCTGTATACCTATTTATAATTCAGACTTTTACGTTTGGAGGAGGACCAGAGGTCCTGCAGTCAAGCAAGGCAGAAAGTGAAAATTTGAAATGTATTTGTTTGTTTTGTTTTGGTTTTTTTTTGTTAATTTCAAGTTTATTTAAGTACAGTAAATAGGGGAAAAGAGAGATGTGGAGAGCAGGTTACTCAGATGTTGTATAGTTGGAGAGCCAACGTGAATCAAGCCTCCTGTGACCTCAGAGCTGGCCCTGCTGTCAGCAGGAGACTGGTCTAGAGCCCTCCCATGATCTCTTTTTCCATCAGAGTTGTCCTGTGAATCTATAAATAAAATTAAGAACTCTTCAAAATGTCAAGATATTCAAGTGACTGTGAGTGAAGGTGTCATGATTGTATCTCCTCTTGGGTTTAGGTGGGGAAGGTCTGACTTCTTGTACTTTGCATTTTGACTAGGTCTGTGCTGCTCTTAATAACAACGTGGAGAGAACACTAAAGTAGGACAGAACTGTGTCCCCATCACTTCAAATTCTCAACAAACACTTGAGCTGGTCCTGAGATTCTGTGCAGAACTGGGTGCTTGGGGATATGGTTTACAGGTGAACTTCCTAGAGCAGGGTCAATGGCTGGACTTGAGCCCAGGGATCTTTTCCAACCTGAATGATTCTGTGAACTCTGGCAGTTTCACCATGCTTTCTCCTGTTTGTGGGGTGGAGGACAAGAAGAAGAAGAAGAAGAAAAGGTCAGTTTTGTAGTGGGCTTGGAAGAAAAGGTCAGTTTTGTAATGGGCATGTCCCTTTCCATAGACAGCTGCTTATAAATTAAGTTTTGCTGCTCATTATCTTAATGCTCCTGGGGAAAGAGTAGCATTGCCTCTGCACTCTTAGCAACCATAAGCTCATTTATATAGTAATCAGATGACATAAAGAGCAAGCAGACCAAAAATATGGACTAAAGAAAGCTGCATGGTAATGAAAGATGAAAGATTTGGCAGTAGGTAGCTTTGAGGGAAAAAGAGTGGATGGTTCCAAAACTTAGTTTTTTCCTTCTTTTAATGCTTCTATTAGTCGGATCCTGCTAATGGGAAATGTTAAATATTTCATATCTGACATTTCTATAATGTCTATGCAGTAAAGACCAAGTATTTTATGGTGCATTTCAACTTAAAGGAAAGCAAACACTTTGCAGACTGTTAGAGGGGAAGCTGCTAGGGAACCTTGTATTTAGAGTGCATATTACTTTCAGCTCTAATAGACCCTTGCAACTTGTTTGCAAGTAGGAAACTTGCAGGAACTTGTTTGCAGTAGGTTCCTCTGGGAACCTACTGAGCTGTGGCAAACTCCCTGTTGCATTTCCCAAATGAAGCAGGCATGCCAAGACCACTGAGCATTTTCCACAGCAGTGTTAGTCTTGATTTTCAGTATTATTTGAGAGGTGATGCAAGGTCTTTTGCATACAGGCTGGTATGGTGCATTCCTACAAAGGAATGTGATAGAAGCCATGCACATGTACTCCATCCATGTCCTTTCCTGATTTTTTTTCTGTCCTTTCCTCCTGAAGGTGTAGTCTCCATGTGTAACACATGGAGGAAATGTGGCCAACAGAGCCAATGGGATCCTGGGGTGCATCAAGGAAAGTGTGAGCAGCAGGTGTAGTGAGGTTCTTCTCCCCCTCTACTCTGCCCTGCTGAGACCACACCTGCAATCCTGTGTTCAGTTTTGGGCTCCCCAGTTCAAGAGAGACAGAGACCTGCTGGAGAGAATCCAACAGAGAGCTATGAGGATGATTAAGGGACTTGGGCATCTCCCCTGTGAAGAGAGACTGAGAGCCCTGGGGCTGTTTAGTGTGGAGAAGAGAAGGCTGAGAGGGGATCTGATCAATGTCTATCAATAGCTGAGGGGTGGGTGTCAAGTGGAGGGGACCAGGCTCTTTTTGGTGGTGCACAGTAATAAGACAAGAAACAACAGGGTCAAGCTTGAACATAGAAGATTTCAGCTCAACATGAGGAGAAACTTCTTTCCAGTGAGGGTGACAAAGCCCTGGAACAGGCTGCCCAGAGGGGTTGTGGAGTCTCCTTCTCTGGAGACTTTCCAAAGCCACCTGGATGCATTCCTGTGCAGACTCCCCTAAGTGATGCTGCTCTGGCAGGGGGGTTTGACCTGATGATCTCTTGAGATCCCTTCCAACTTCTAATGTTGTGATGGTTTTAAGACCATCACAAATGTACTGTGATACAGTGATAAACGTACTGGAAAAAATCCCACCCTTAGTTCTGAGAGCAGTGTGTCTGTGTCATTTAGAAGCCCTGAAGTCCCTTTCTAATGATATAGCAGCAACAGTTTTGGTTTTGGTGTAGTGTGCAACACAAATTAGTACAAAGGACAGTCATTCAGTTGCTGTCTTTTACTGGAATGCCTGGGCTTATGTTACCATAAGAAGTGGTTTATATGGATTGCATGCATCCTGTAATAACTGCTAGCCAGTGCCCATTTGTTGAAGATGTGTTGTGTAACTGTCAGGGATGCCGCTATCAGTCTGATGCACTCTGCTTGAATTGAAGCCCACAGCAGTTCCCTGAAATAAGCTGGGTGAGTAATAGAGATTGGAAACTTTAGTGCTGGAGGAATGCTGAAGTCCACATTTGTTTGATTCAAATGGAAGGAAAACTCCATCCAGGCATTCTTTGACCTTTTGGTGCTCTCTGAGCGAATCTGCAGACACAATCAAGGTATTGCAATTTCTTCCTAATGACTTAGTGATTAACTACATATTGCAGCTTATCTCATTAAAAGGTAGGCAACAAATGAAAGTGGAAGTGTTTTCCTTGCATGTTTGTTTCATCTTGATAAAACAGGTAGCTAAAAAAAAGGTTATTCTTAACTGAAAGGAATGGTGCAGCAGTTTAACTCTAGGTTGTACACACGCAAAACTGCTGGAGAGGGTCCAGAGGAGGCCATGGAGATGATCAGGGGGCTGGAGAACCTCGCCTATGGGGACAGGCTGAGAGAGTTGGGACTGTTCAGAATGGAGAAGAGAGGGCTCCAGGGAGATCTTAGAGTGGCCTTCCAGTACATCCAGTACCTGAAAGAGACTACAAGAAAGCTGAGAAAGGACTTTTTACAACGGCTTGTAGAGATAGGACAAAAGGGAATGGATTGAGGCTTGAGGAGGGCAGATTTAGAATGGAGATTAGGAAGAAATTCTTTACAGTGAGGGTGGGGAGACAGTGGAACAGGTTGCCCAGGGAGGTGGTACATGCCCCCTCCCTGGAGGTGCTCAAGGCCAGGTGGGATCAGGACTTAAGGAAACTGGGCTAGTGGAAGGTGTCCCTGCCCTTGGCAGGGGGGTTTGGAACTAGATGATCTTTAAGGTCCCTTCCAAGCCAAAGCATTCTATGAATGTTGGTTTGCTTGCTTGACATTTGAGTGGAAATGAATAAGTATGCAAGTCTTACTGCTTAATGTTCTAATGTTTCATGCCTTACTATGGTTAGAAGAGAGGATACTGGGAAGTGATTCTGCTCCTGTTCTTGGCACCAAGATGTATCTTCTACCCTGGTTAAGCATCCCTTAGAAATGTTAGCACCATGAAATGAAATGAAACACCTGTAGGGAAAAGCTTGGGGATAACAGTTGGTGTTTTAAACCAGGAAAAGGCTGACAGTAAAAGGATGTCTGCTGCTGCTTTTATAGCTTTGACTTGTGGCTTGAGTTTTTCTGTCTGGGTGATGTGTTAATGCCTCTCTCCACGGGTTTGTTAGCTTATACTCTCTACTGCCATAAACCAAAATGTTGAGGGTTTTGTTGTTATTGTTGTTTTGGGTTTTTTTTTAATAAGGTCCTGCCACTTTCTCTTGGCACCAGAGTGCATTTGGAGCTTTATCAAGTATTCTAAATCATGTTCAATATTTTAGCAGTTGTTTTTCCTCACCTCTTGTGTATTTAGTTTCACTGTTGAGATGATATTTTTTTTACCTAACCTTCTTTTTTCTTCTCTCTTTATTTTTTTTTCTTTTTAAATTCACTAACCGTAGAGCTGATAAAGCAGATGATGAGGATGATGAAGATCTAACTGTGAATAAAACATGGGTCCTTGCACCAAAGATTCATGGTGGGGATGTAACTCACATACTGGACTCCTTACTTCAAGGATATGACAATAAGCTTCGGCCAGATATTGGGGGTAAGCCTGCACAATAAATCAGTAGACAGAAGATGTGAAGCAGAGGTGGTGTACATTTTGTGAAAGAAGGGCCAAAAAAAAAAAAATCTGCTTAATGCAAATTTTGAAGCTCAATATAACAAGCTAGGTATAACAGCAATAAAATGCAACGATTTTCTGCAACTGGTAAAAAGAATCTTCTATGCCAGAGGAAATTTGTGAATGTTTTATTTACAATCTCTCTTACCTGAAGTATTGCTTTGGCGGGGGGGAAGTGGGCAATCTATATTAAATCATTACAAGGCAATTACAGTTTGCTGTGTTTAAATGTGACCTTCTGGCAGAAAGAGTTGTAGATGTAAAACAGTGCTGGCTATTTAAAAATTTTGATCTGGAGTCAGTAGGAGTTTGTTAAAGAAAATATTCCTAGATATTTTTACTCTTTCTGTAGAAAATTCATTGCAAAGGGTTTATGTTGAGCAAATTTAACTCACCCTAGTTCCTTTTTTTTCCCCCTTAGCTCAGACTTGAGAAAAGTGCTGAAGAATCTTAGAATATAGTTAAGGACTATAGGAAGGAAAACTGCACTACTATGCTGCTAGTAGGAAGGGAATTTTGTCTTTCCATAGTCAAAGCATCAGTTTGCATGTAACCATTAAGTGTAAATATCTGGAATAATGTTGTGTTGCAAACATGGAATGCTTGAAACCTTGTCTACCAGATGCATGTTGGGTCAAACTAAGGAGAAGTAATTTATTGTCTCTGAGTTTGTTTCCTGTGCTGTGAAGTCAGAGGTGGAGGAGATAATTCTTTGTTAAAGACTTGGCTTTCCCTGTTAAAGGAATGTGATGTAAGTCTGTAAGCTGCTTATATGATAAACACTGCAACCACCTAGACTTGTTTCATTCATGTAGGAGAACAGGCAGATGCAATCTCAGCCTAAGTATCTGCTTTTGAAAGCTTCTGACACATTGTTTTCTTCCCCAGATTGCTTAGTTCTGTTGTGTTGTTGACTGGTCTGAAGATGCTAAGGGACAATTTTTTCTCTCACTGTCGTAAACACAAGCACATGTGAACCCCATGAAGTTTGCTGCAAGCCTTTGCCTTTGTGATCATTTAGTTGAATTAATGCAAACATTTAGATGACAAGAAAGATGTTCCAGCATAGTTTTCTTCAAATTCTCAGTGTGTGACAGATGTAGAGCGTTACTTTGTTTTCCCCTTGACAGGGCAGGCAATAAAAGGCAAAGGGATTGTAGGATCTTAGAATGGTTTGTGTTGGAAGGGCTGTTAAAGATCACCTAGTTCCAATTCTTCTGCCATGGGTAAAGGGCACTTTCCACTAGATCAAGTTGCTCAAAGCCCCATCCAGCCTGGCCTTGAACATCTCCATGGATGGGGTGTCCATAACTTCTCTGGGCAACCTATTCCTGTGCCTCACCTCCCTCACAGTCAAGAAATTCTTCCTTGCATGTAATCTAAATCTACCCTCTTCCAGTTTAAAGCCATTACCCCTTGTCCTGTCACTACATGTCCTAATAAAATGTCCCTCTCCAGCTTTTCTGTAGACCTCCTGTAGGTACTTCTACAATGTCTTCACAGAGCCTTCTCTTCTCCAGGCTAAACAACTCCAACTCTTTCAGTCTGTCTTCAGAGAAGAGGTGCTTCAGTCCTCTGACCATGTCCATGGCCCTCCTCTGGACTCCCACCAACATGAGGGAAATAGGAGGGCTTAAATGGTCTCCTCTAGGATTCCTCTTAGTGCTTAGCTGGTAATGGGGATGAAAGAATAAAGAATCGTGCTTCTCCTCTCCCCCCATAAAACTTAGAATAAATGTAAATAAAACAGGGGAAGAGGAGTTGATTCTGACACCTCAAAATGGATTTAGGTGGGCACAGAATAATTTTGCTGCGATCCTTACCTTCCCCTGTGTGAAGTCTTGATCAGTCAAGAACTCTACCTTTTAGTTAGTAGCTCACTTGTACAGCTCTTTGGATTCCAAGCATCAGTTCCTGAAAGACTTTTGATTCTGGTTTCTCTCACATAAACGTTCTCCTTCCATTCTCCTCTGCTCTCTTGGTGCAATACTTCTGCACAAATCTGACCTTTGCTGCCTGGGACCTGCCTCAATCCAATATCATAGAACATGAATAATGAATAATCATGAATAACAAGTCAGAGTGTGAAAAGCTGGAGACATTTGGCTGTGTTCACCTTGTCTTATGTTAAGACTTAAGTCTCTTCTGGATGGACAGGAAGCTGCAGGCTTCTGCTACAAGGAAGAAATATGGGCAACATAAGTTGGAATTTCCAACTTTCGAGTGAAGGCATCACGTTCTGTCCAGCTGCAGACATTTAAGAGTCAGGAAAACAGCATCAGGCTATAGTGCATTCACCTCAGTCTGCTTCAATTATGCAGATAAAATCTGGTGTCAGGTTCCACATCTTCAGTGGGGATGTCAGTACTTGTACAACAAGGTTATTGAACTGGAATTCTAATTATCTTTCAAAGCAATAATAAGTCACAGAAAGGTTTTACTATTGAATTACAAAGCTTAGTTACAATAGAAACATTTTTGTCTTGTTTGGTTTGAACCTGGACTTTCTGGGTTCAAATGCCAGAGCAGGATTTTGTTTTCTTCCTGATGTTGGCACAGAATTTCAGCATCTCAGAAGGAGACAAGGTGGTTTCATTGTTAAACACGCACTTGGCTGAGGGAGGTGATAAGGGAGAGAGCCAAATTAAAATCAAAATGTCAGAGGCAAGACTGAAATGTAATAGGAGGAAACCACATTGTCATTTTCTGTTAGTCTTATTCATGTACCCAGGGAGCTGGCTTGGTGCAAGAGGCCATTGTTGTGCTGAGCTACAGGGACAGGAGAAGAGGTCAAGAGGGAATGGATTGAAGCTGGAGGGGGGATTTAGACTGGAGATTAGGAAGAAATTCTTTCCAGTGAGGGTTTTGAGACACTGGAACAGGTTGCCCAGGGACGCTATCGATGTCTTCTCCCTGGAGGTGCTCAAGGTCAGGTTGGATCAGGACTTAAGCAACCTGGGCTAGTGGAAGGTGTCCTTGCCCATGGCAGGGGAGCTGGAACTGGATGATCCTCAAGGTCCCTCCCAACCCAAACCATTCTATGAATCTATGAGTTGTAGTTCTTAACTGCTACCCTTTTTATTGTTTATTAAGCTTACAAATCTTTAACTTAATTTACAAAATGTGCCTTGAGGTTTTTTGGAGCATAAAGGAGCTAGTACTGAAGAACCTTCTGCTCAATATGGAGTCATAGCAGTTACCAGATAAAGTCTCTTATCTGTAATAGCCATCCCTTTCATTACAGCTGCAACCTTGGAGTGTTGATATATGAACAAAGCTCTACTATTCTCACTGTAATGTTACCTTTTGAATACCTGATTTGATAACCACACTTGCTGTCATTTTTTTTTTAACTTTCTTTTTTTAAAGGAAAGAATTCTAGCTGCACACTCTTTCACCTCTCACATCTTAGGGACACTGATCTGTTATTTGCCTATCAATGAACAGCACATTTTGTTCCCCCCAGCTATGTCTCATGTCCAATATGATCAATATAAAAATGTAATTAAAAATAGGGACTAACCATTACATGTCTGCAACTAGAGAATCATAGAGTGGTCTGGGTTAGAAGGGAACTCTGAGGGTCATCTAGTCCAACCCACTCTGCAGTAAGCAGGAACATCCTCAACTAGATAAAGATAAACAGGATAAAGAACTGGCTTGATGGCTGCACCCAAAGAGTGGCTGTCAATGGCTCCATGTCCCAGGGGAGGCCAGGGACAAGCAGAGTCCCTCAGGGATCAGTCCTGGGACCAGTCTTGTTCAACATCTTTTTCTGTGCCATGGACAGTGGCATTGAGGGCACCCTCAGCAAGTTTGCTGATGACACCAAACTGTGTGGTGCAGCAGACAGGCTGGAGGGAAGGGATCCATCCAGAGGGACCTGGACAGGCTGGAGAGGTGGGCACAAGCCAACCTCAGGAGGTTCAACAAGACCAAGTGCAAGGTCCTGCAGCTGGGTCGAGGCAATCCCAAGCACAAATCCAGGCTGGGCAGGGACTGGCTGGAAAGCAGCCCTGAAGAAAAGGACTTGGGGGTGCTGGGGGATGAGAAGCTCAACATGAGCCAGCAGTGAGCACTTGCAGCCCAGAAAGCCAACCAGAGCCTGGGCTGCATCGGGAGAAGTGTGGCCAGCAGGGCCAGGGAGGGGATTCTCCCCCTCTACTCTGCTCTAGTGAGACCCCACCTGAAGTACTGCATCCAGTTCTGGAGCCTCTGTTACAAGAGGGATCTGGACATGCTGGAAGGTGTCCAGAGAAGGGCTATGAGGATGATCAGAGGGCTGGAGCACCTCTCCTATGAGGAGAGACTGAAGGAGTTGGGGCTGTTCAGTGTGGAGAAGAGAAGGCTCTGAGGTGACCTTCTTGTGGCCTTCCAGTATCGGAAGGGGGCTACAAGAAAGCTGGGGAGGGACTTTTTAGGCTCTCAGGTAGTGACAGGACTAGGGGGAATGGAACAAAGCTGGAAGTGGGGAGATTCAGGCTTGACATGAGGAGGAAGTTCTTCCCCATGAGAGTGGTGAGAGCCTGGAATGGGTTGTCCAGGGAGGTGGTTGAGGCCCCATCCCTGGAGGTATTTAAGGCCAGGCTGGATGAGGCTCTGGGCAACCTGCTGTAGTGTGAGGTGTCCCTGCCCATGGCAGGGGGGTTGGAACTGGATGATGCTTGTGGTCCCTTCCAACCCTGACTGATTCTATGATTCTAGATCAGGTTGCCCAGAGCAACCTGAGTGTTTCAATCACCAGTCTGAGGAAAGCCATCATTGCTAGAATTTTTAAGCATGGTGATGATTGATCATGGACATAGAGAAATTGGGTACCAAGAGAAATTTGTGTAGTTGTGGTGGCCCTATAAGCAAGGCGTGGGTGAGTAATTGTGTCTTATCACACTAATGTGAAAATCCATGTACTCAGGGATATAAAGGATGCATGAACAAAAAGTGGACTTGCAAGAAACTAATAGAAGCACTGCCTCTGAAAAGATAAGGATATTAGAGGGATATTTTGTTGGGCAGGTGCTCTTAGTCTGGCATTGATGAAAGGATGATACAGGCGGGAAAGTAATAAGCCCAAAGAAGCAGGAAAATACCAAGTAAAACTCGAAGAGGTATGAATTCTGAGGTGAGGGATGTCTTTGTGAGAGCTGAAGGAAATTGCAATACAAGAGCAAGCTGCAGAAGAGCTTACTCAGTGAACGTGAAAAGAACCGGATGTGTGCACTGCGTGGAAAAGGATGGAAAGTGCTGGGGTAGGAGAATTTGCTCAAGATGGGTTTCTTTTAAATAAAAAGATAAGAAGTGTGGAGAGCAGGGCTCTGCTTTCATCCAAATCACTTTGAAAGCATTCTTCAGAGACGGAGCTGGAAGCCTTTTGCAGACACTTGAGGCTGGAATTTTCAATCGAGATAGGCATATAAGGAAAACTCTGAGATAACTGCTGGTGAGAATTGCATTATTCCCTGAAAAACTTACAGATGGAAGGCCTCTCTTATTTCTCTATGTAGTAATTACCTAATTTTGTTGGGTTTTGGTTTGTGGTTTTTTTTTTCCTGAGTAACTGCTTTATCACCAAGAAGAGATGCTCCTTTAAGCAATTAATGAGGAATTACAGAAAACATGCTCAAAGAAAATATGCTTGGATGACATTGTCAAAGGTGGTCTTAGTTTAAATTAAATAGCATGATAAGTAACACTAATAAAAAAAAGAGGTTCACTGCAAAATAAGGAATTGTGGTGAGCTAAGGGGAATGGCCAGTGAATTTAGGTGATGGACAGGCTATTGAGTAATGCTGAGGCTTGGAGTAATGAAAATGGAGCAATATTAAGGAGGAAAAAGTACAATCCTCTGCACTTTTACAGTAATGATAATCATTTTTAGCAGGAGCTAGGGGTTTATCAACTGCCAATAACCAATAGGGAGAGCTCTTCAGTGTAGCAGGCAGAGATATTTCAAATAGCAAAAGCTGGATATTTGGTCTGGATAAATACAGGCTAAAAAAAAAAAACAACAAAAAGAGGCACTTTTGATAGGAAGAACAATTACTAAATTAATTTGTCAGTGGCTGAGGTGGATTTTTATCACTGTGGTTTTTCTAATAGACAGTAAACATTTTTCAAAATGCAGATTTTGAACTGAGATTGGAGTTCAGATCATGCCCATGTCTTGGGTTTGTGTGGCAAGGTTCTCTTAGTGGGGGAGTCTACAGGGCTGGCTTCTGTGAGAAGCTGCTAGAAGCTTCCCCTGCATCTGATACAGCCGATGCCAGTTGGCTCCAGGTTGGATCCACCGCTGGCCAAAGCTGAGCCCATCAGTGATGGTGGGAGCACTTCTGGGATGATTATCATGCCCTGTTGACTAACTTCTTGAAGAGATGGAAGTTTGCTTTCCTAAATATCAGGGTCTCAACTTTACCCTTTGCCTGACCCTTATTCCTCAAGACTATGAACTCCACCAGAGTGTGATCACTGCAGCCCAGGCTTCCTCCACTCTTGTCATCACTGATTAGCTCCCTTGTTGCTTGTTTGGAAGTTCATTCTTGTTCTTGGATTCCAGCCACAAAAGTTGCTTATTTATGGTATTCATTTCTTGGGACAAGCCTGTCTTTAGCTATGTATTGGTGTTAGTTGATGCTCAATACCTGTCAAACCTTTTAATCCAGAAGACGAAAAGTTTTGTGTAGTGAAGAAAAGGTGGCAGAACAGAAAACCAGAAAGTGTGAGTAGAACTCTCCAGATCAGGCTTAGCAGGCAGCTTATCTGTGTGCTTCAGCTACATTAGGAGCTGACTGTTGAACTACCCCTTGGAGGTAGCTAATCCTTGATGCTCTTCTTTCTCTCTTTGTTGAGTATGCAGTCTGCTATCCTCTCAGCTCCTTACTTTACTTTACCCTGGCTCATATTGTCTTTCAGTGTAAATGTTTAAACTGCACAAACCCTCTCTTCCCTTCCTTAGAAGCTCCTGTAAGTTTACAGTACAGTTCAGTACTTCATGCAGGATGTGTCAAATAGCCTTCTTTCTACTTGTAGTGCTTTCAATTTTTAAAGGAAAGGAAGAAGCGTTCACAGTAGAAAGATCTTCTCAAGCCATCTTTCACTGTTAGCTCTTTGTGGAGAGAAATGAGCAATGGTAATTATATGGATGTCAAATTAAGTATCAGGAATGTATTTTCCTCCAGCATTTGTCATGGATTCCAATCAGTTCTAGTTGAAGAACACAGAAGAATGAATTCTTTCTTCTGATTCACAAAAGTACTTTGCTTTGAACCATGCAGAAAAACTAAGGTAACAAAACAACTTCTTCCAGTCATCCTGAATTGTATCTTTTCCTCTGGATCATTTGGGTCAATTAGAATAATTTCAACAGAGGTAGGTTTTCAGATTCTTCACTGGCACTTAATGGCTCTAACAATCTCACTCAGAGCAGTATGGAAAATGCAAATTGAACTCTGTGGCACATTAGAGGAGAGCCCTTCTGGCAGATCAAGTAGTGCTCACTGCAAGCTGGAATTTCATAAAATTGACAGAGCCCCCATTAAAAACTGGCTGGCTGACAGATCTCAACATGTAGGTTGCTAGTAAGGAAATATCAGTTGTGTGGCTGTCTGTAGTGGGGTCTCATAGGAAAGTCCTGCTCGAGAGTAATGATACCTTGAATGATTTCAGCAATGAATTTTTGCAGTAAAGCTGGCAGATGATACAAAGGCAGTTGGGAAGGAAGAGTTGGGAATCTGCAGAGTAATCAACTCCTTCAGTAAGTAAAACTGGAGATACAGAAACTGAGAGGGAGAAAAATGAGAAGGGGATGGGGGGAGGGGGAAGCCTATGGGTCCTATTTCAAGGTGGGAGGTTCTGCATAATAAAGCAATGATTTAGGGGGAAGCTTAGATATTATGTGTAGTATAAGATCTTAGCTATGTATCCCCTGAGCATTTTCCTGAGATTAAGTCCGCTTTTGAAAAGGAACTCAAGTAGAAACTTGCAAATGCTCAAGAAGTGCTGATAACACTTATGAAGATTTGCAGTTCTGGTTTCCACGTTTGAAGATGGATCTGGCAACAATGGAGTAACTTTAGAAGTCAAAGCAGAACAGATTATCTGTAGATTGCATTTGCAGTATGCAATATGAACTGTTCAGCATACTGAAGGCAAGTTTCAGAGGTGACCTTAGTCACTCTGTGTGGTGTGCATGCATGTGAAGAAGAGGCTTGATACATGCCTAGGTAGTTCTAAAAGTTAGAGCCAAAGAACTGAAGCTCAGACAAAAACAAGATTTCCTGACTCTAAGGAGAGTTCACAGGCTCACAGGATGTTAGGGGTTCGAAGGGAATTCTGGAGATCATCGAGTCCAATCCCCTGCCAAAGCAGGACCATAGAATCCAGCACAGGTCATACAGGAATCCAGATGAGGCTTGAAAGTCTCTAGGGAAGGAGACTCCACAACCTCTCTGGGAAGTCTGTTCCAGTGCTCTGTGCCCCTTATAGTAAAGAAGTTCTTCCTTATCTTGAGGTGGAACCTCCTGTGGTGCATCTTACATCCATTGCCCCTTGTCCTATCACAGGGCACAAGTGAGTAGAGGCTGTCCCTTCCTTCTTGACCCCCAGCCCTCAGATATTGATAAACATTTATTAAATCCCCTCTAAGTCCTCTCTTTTCCAGACTAACCAGCCCCAGGTCCCTCAGCCTCTCCTCACCAGGCAGTGCTCCAGTCCCCTAATCATCCTTGTAGCCCTACACTGGACCCTCTCCAGCAGATCCCTTCCCTCCTAAACTGAGGAGCCGAAAACTGAATGCAGGACTCAAGATGAGGTCTCACCAGGGCAGAGTAGAGGGGGAGGAGTTAATAATTTTCTGAAAAGGAGTTAATAATTTTCTACTAATATGGGTTTAAAACCAGTGGCATTGCTTAAGCAGTAAAGCAAGATAAGATTCACCTCTTGGTGTTCTAGTCTAGTAGTGAAGTTGCTGTTCTATAAATCAACAGAGTTGCAAAATTAGAGGAAGAGGATGTGGGTTGGGGACATGGCAGATGTGAAATATATTGTACAAATGTGTAGACACACACACATTATATACCTTTTTAGTTAGTTTTTTCCCTTATTTCAGATATGAACTCTTGTATTGCACTTCTTTTCAGTGAGTCCTGCAGATATGGAAAACATTTTCTTCCCAAGAAGTACTTTTTTTTTTCTTTTTTTTTTCTTTTTTTTTTTCTCCCCAGGAAATAAATTGGTTTCCAGAGTCCATTTAAACTTTCTGTGAAGCATGCTGGGGATATGATGGTGACCAAGTGACTCTGTGCTCTGTGGCTGTACGGCAAATCCTTTGTGCAGCCTCACTGGTGTGAGTTACTCTCAGGCTCCAGGGTCACAGGAGTAATCGGATTTGGAATCGGGGAGAATTTCCTCCCAAGTGAGATTGGCAGCTGAAAGGTATCTCAGGATATTTAGGGAATGTATCTTGCCTGTCATTGTAGCTGGCAAGGATGTTAATGATACCCTGTGTTTGAGTCTTTGATTTTTTTGAGATCTGAAAAATCCTCTTAAGATTTTAGGTTTGCTGTAGAGCATTTGGGCAGTCTCTGATGGTTTACAGCATAAAGAAATCAAATCCAATGACCTGGGTCCTTCTCCTACAGAATCAAAGTGCCTTTTTGTTTGTACCTTCCTCCTTTTCCATCTGCAGAAGGACAGAGAGGCTTCATTTTAACCTGACACAAAAAGACAGAAGGGCCAGGAGAGCTTCATTATTAACTATATTTATTCCACTGGGGACTAGGATATATGTCCTCTTGTGTTCACATTCTGGCTTTCCAGTACATCCAGAAGAAAATGCTGGGTAAATCAGTGAAGTTAAAATGTATCTTGATCTCTTTTGTTTGTACCTTTGCCCCCCCATAAACCAGCCAGGCAGAGATAAACCTGAATTATCAGTGCCACCTGTACTTCAGGTGTGACTTTCATGGGAAGTCACTTAGACTTGGTGCCTTTTTGTAAGGGCACAAGGTAAGGATGTATATTCTGTAACAATATCTTTAATACACTTTGTTGGTTTGGCTTTGAGTTTGGAGTCGGGGTTGGGTTTGGGTTTGATTTTTGGGTTTGGTTTGGGTTTGGATTGAGTTTGGTTTGGGTTTGGATTGAGTTTGGTTTGGGTTTGGATTGAGTTTGGTTTGGGTTTGGATTGATTTTGGTTTGGGTTTGGATTGATTTTGGTTTGAGTTTGGTTTGAGTTTGGTTTGGGTTTGGATTGATTTTGGTTTGGGTTTGGATTGATTTTGGTTTGGGTTTGGATTGATTTTGGTTTGGGTTTGGATTGATTTTGGTTTGGGTTTGGATTGATTTTGGTTTGGGTTTGGATTGATTTTGGTTTGAGTTTGGTTTGATTTTGGTTTGGGTTTGGATTGATTTTGGTTTGGGTTTGGATTGATTTTGGTTTGAGTTTGGTTTGATTTTGGTTTGAGTTTGGTTTGATTTTGGTTTGAGTTTGGTTTGATTTTGGTTTGGGTTTGGTTTGATTTTTGGTTTGGGTTTGGTTTGATTTTTGGTTTGGGTTTGGTTTGATTTTTGGTTTGGGTTTGGTTTGATTTTTGGTTTGGGTTTGGTTTGATTTTTGGTTTGGGTTTGGTTTGGTGTTTGGTTTGGGTTTGGTGTTTGGTTTGGGTTTGGTTTGGTGTTTGGTTTGGGTTTGGTTTGGTTTTTGGTTTGGGTTGGGTTTGGTTTTTGGTTTGGGTTGGGTTTGGTTTTTGGGTTGGGTTGGGTTTGGTTTTTGGGTTGGGTTGGGTTTGGTTTTTGGGTTGGGTTGGGTTTGGTTTTTGGCTTGGGTTGGGTTTGGTTTTTGGCTTGGGTTGGGTTTGGTTTTTGGCTTGGGTTGGGTTTGGTTTTTGGCTTGGGTTGGGTTTGGTTTTTGGCTTGGGTTGGGTTTGGTTTTTGGCTTGGGTTGGGTTTGGTTTTTGGCTTGGGTTGGGTTTGGTTCTTCGCTGCTCACCCTGTGCTTTTAAAGAAAAATAAGCTTGGAAATGACTTAATTTTTAAATGGCTTTCAGTTGAGGAGTTTTCAGCTGGGTGTTTGAAGCAGTGTATCGATCAGGCTCATGAAAGGACATCAGTTATCCTTAGGGTGTGCAACTGTGCAGTTGCACAAAGGGAAGATATCTGTGGGGAAAAGTTATTTCATTTTTGTTACCTGTTTTCAGCAGGAGCTGACAGAAAACACTGCATATTCTTTACAACTTGTTGTAGGTTAGTGGAAATCAAGAGTTAATTGGTATAACCACAAAGAAAAATCTTCCAGAGGCTAGAGAGTCCCAGGGGGATGGGCAGCTCAGCCAAGGATATTGTAATCTGTTATTCTATTCCATTTTTCCTGTATTTCTCTATTTAAGGGAGTGCACAGAGAGTTCTCTCTCTTCTCTCTGGTTGGTATGTGTGTGCTGTTATCCTCTGTTGGGAGAGGTTTTTCTCTTGGCCTTGGCTGGCAGCAAATTTCCTGCTACACCACTGAGCCTGTTGAAGCCTGTGGTACACCTGGGTCTAGTCAGGGGCAGTTTGGCTGCTCCTGGGTCTGCTGAGGCTGAGTGGGGTGGAGGTTTCTGGAAGGCTCTGGAAGGTTTTGGCCTGGTAGGTGAAGGACTGAACCTCGTTTGTAAATGTATTTCCTTTTACCTGAATACCTTCTGTATGTATTTGTAAACAGAATTCCCATTTAAACTTCCAACCCAGTGTGGAGAATTTTTCTTTTACTCCTTGGGAAGGGGTGAAAGTATCTTTTCTGTCCTTTTGCCCTGGGCAGCTCTTGGCTCAAAACTAGGACACCAGTTTTAAAGCACATCTCATCCCAGCCCTCATGGTTTGTTGCAGAAGCAGGTTTTTTTCCAAACACTATTTTTTTTGTTCTTTTTATGGTTAAATTTTTATATTGGAAGACAGTATAAATATGATATAAAATGGAGGGGTGGGTATTTGATTGGTTGGTTGGTGGGCTTTTGTGTTGTTTGGGTTGGGTTTTCCCCCCCCCCCCCTCGTTTCCCATTTATACCTTTTATATCTGTCTTACATCTGGTCACAAAGCACAGGTGGAGATTGCATTGTGAAGTAAAAAATTTGTGGTGATAATTCCAACAACTGACATGGGATAAGGGAGCCAAGTCATATATGATCCTTCACAGCACAGATTTAATTATTATTCTGACTCTAACAAAAGAATATCAGATTTGCTGCTGGGTTTAGTAAATAGATTAAATCACACTAGCAATGTGCAGAATGAATTAAATATGTAATTCTTATGATTGCTGGTTTTGTTTAGTGAGAACTACAGTGATTGAAACAGATGTCTATGTCAACAGCATTGGCCCAGTTGACCCAATCAATATGGTAAGTTCCAATTCTTGGCAGAAAACATTTTCTCAGTGTGCTACGGGTTCATATCATGGAATACTTTTCACCCCCATTCAAATGCATTTCTTTGTTTCTTGCTGTGTGCTCTTACACTGTTGGTTATGCTCGTGGTTAGTGCAGGAACAGGTTCAGACTCCATCTGAAATGGTGATTTGAGATGATGGTTTCTTCTCTCCACATTGTATCAGGTCTATGTTTTGGATGGTGTTGAATGTTTTCATTACATTTGCTAACTCCTGGTTTATCTCTGGCCCAGTATTTCCTGCAGCTACTCCTCAGAGCTTAAGAAAAATAACCATTGACCCAGCATTTGTGAAAGGAAGAAAAACAACCAAACTATTTTCAGTGCAGTTAATTATTATTCATTTTTAAATTCCTAGAAAGAAAAAAATGGAAATGAGCTCTTTTCTCTTTCCCATGTCCTATTAGTCTTATGGATCCTCTTCATTGTGTGTGTGTGGACAGGCACACAGAGCTGGTTTCTTCAGAAGTTAAGCAATGCATCTCATTTAGTTTCTGGCAGAGCTGTTGAGATCTGAACTACCTGGTTCCAGCACTGAAGTAACAACACTTATGAGGAAGCTGAGTCTGTAACCTATTCTTCAACTGAATAAATTTTCTGACCCCTTGTATAAAGTGGTGGTGTTGGAGGCTTGAGAAAGACTCTCTTGCATGGCTCACTTCTGGGGACTACTGCCTAGGACTAAGACTGGGACTAGTTCTAAGATCAGTTACTAGGCTCTAACTACTTTCTGTTTCTTTCCAAACCAGGGCCAAGATTTTTAAAAAGCCACTGTTTGGTGGAACAAGTAGCAGAGTCTGATATATTGCTGCCATGTAGAAATCTGTGCTGATTCATGCTGCATGTGCACCCCATCAGTTTTCTCTGCCATGTATTCCTCCCCCAGACCTTATGAGCCTACTGGTGCCTCAAGGGATCTAGGGGAGAGCCAAGCCAATGCCATAGCTTTTGTGATTTGACAGGCCATGCAAGTGTGCAATTCAATGGGTTAGGAGAGGTATTGCAGCCCTCCAAGGCTTTCCTTTAGCTAAGAGAAGAGCTAACCTTGTCATTTCTGTTTGATTCAGACTCTCATAACAGTAAAATGAGAGAATTTTTTGGAGATGGAATACAGGATCAGCTCCTTAAAAAGTAGTATTACATAATTGTGTCAAAAATGAAGAGTTTCCCTGTCCTTAATGTCTATTTAGTCAAGTTTCACATGGTAAATAGTGGAGCAAGTTGAGTCACAAAAAGAGAGGAAGGGTTAGAAAGAGGGGATTGAGTCAGTCATCAGTAAGTTTGCAGATGACACCAAGTTGGGAGCAGGTGTTGATCAGTTAGAGGGTAGGAGGGGTCTGCAGAGGGACCTTGACTGGCTGGACAGATGGGCAGAGTCCAACAGGATGGCATTCAACAAATCCAAGTGCCAGGTGCTGCAATTTGGCCACAACAACTCCATTCAGTGCTGCAGGCTGGAGTCGGAGTGGCTGGAGAGCAGCCAGGCAGAAAGGGACCTGGGGGTACTGCTTCACAGCAGCTGAACATGAGCCAGCAGTGTGCCCAGGTGGCCAAGAAGGCCAATGGCATCCTGGCCTGCATCAGGAACAGTGTGGCCAGCAGGAGCAGGGAAGTCATTCTGCCCTGTACTCAGCACTGGTTAGACCACACCTTGAGTACTGTGTCCAGTTCTGGGCCCCTCAATTTAAGAAGGACATTGAGAGACTTGAATGTGTCAAGTAGCTGGGGGTGTTTAGCCTGGAGAAGAGGAGGCTCAGGGGTGACCTCATTGCTGTCTACAACTACCTGAAGGGAGGTTGTAGCCAGGAGGGGGTTGGTCTCTTCTCCCAGGCAACCAGCACCAGAACAAGAGGACACAATTTCAAGCTGTGCCAGGGGAGGTTTAGGCTGGAGGTGAGGAGAAAGTTCTTCACGGAGGGAGTTGTGAGTTGTTAGCTTTTGGAATGTGCTGCCCAGGGAGGTGGTGGAGTCACCATCCCTGGAGGTGTTCAGGAGGGGATTGGACGTGGCACTTGGTGACATGGTTTAGTGGTCATGAGGTCTTGGGTGACGGGTTGGACTTTGATGATCCTTGAGGTCTTTTCCAACCTTATTGATTCTGTGATTTCTTCAGAGAGACATAGATATCACAACTGAGAGATTAAAACCTATCCAGAGAAAATACTCTGTCTGTGTCTCCGTGCAAGTGCATACCTGTGTAAGTAGGTATGGTTACAGAAAGATGGTTTTAAAACTACAGGATTTTAAATTTCATTGGCTTTTTCATGTGTTTCTAAATCAGGGTTTGACATTTTGAGATGTCATGGTATCGTAGTCATTTTACTGCTCTTGATGGCCATGTATTTTTTTTTTTTCTTCTTCTTCCATTGCTGTGGATGCAGGTGATGCTCTCTATTAAAACTTCACTTTCTATTGATGGAACTCTGTGTTAGGAGGTCCAGACTGAAAATTCCAGGACAAATTTCTAGGACTGCACTTCACAAAGTGGTTTGGTTCCCTTGTTGTTTTCCAGCGTTTCTGTCTCTTCTGTGTATGATTTAGCTTTTGTTGCATGATCTTTGCTAGTTATGTGTTGAAGGCTACAATGACTGCAAGCTGAAGGCTATGCTTTGAAGCCCAGCATCCTTATTTTTAACAAGAGAGCAAAACCACTAAGCAAATAAGATATTATCACAGTCTCACAGTATATCAGAGGTCAGAAGGTCCAACCCCCCTGCCAGAGCAGGATCACTTAGGGGAGTCTGCACAGGAATGCATCCAGGTGAGTTTGGAGTCTCCAGAGAAGGAGACTCCACAACCTCTCTGGGAAGCCTGTTCCAGGGCTCTGTCACCCTCACTGTAAAGAAGTTTCTCCTCATGTTGAGCTGAAATCTTCTCTGTTCCAGTTTGGACCCATTGTTCCTTGTTTTATCACTGTGAACTACTCAAAAGAGCCTGGCTCCCTCCACTTGACACCCACCCCTCAGCTATTGATAGACATTGATCAGATCCCCTCTCAGTCTTCTCTTCTCCAGACTAAACAGCCCCAGGGCTCTCAGTCTCTCTTCACAGGGGAGATGCTCAAGTCCCCTAAGCATCCTCCTGGCTCTCTGTTGGATTCTCTCCAGCAGGTCTCTGTCTCTCCTGAGCTGAAGACTGAATGCACAATGTGCTGCTACTTTGGTACAGAAGGAGGCTGTGTGGCCTGGATTCTGTTAGGATTCAGTTTTTTCTTGATATGTTGTATCACTTATGACTTAGTGTAGAATGTACTGATGATGAGCTTTAATGATCCTTTGACTTCCAAATTCCACTTTCCTTCTCAAGTTGCTGCAAGTGGCAACAGATTCCTTTTAAACGTTCATTTTTAAGATGAGTATCCTGATACTGATTGCTCAGTGTAATTGTGGAGGATGTTTTGTGGTCAGGTATGTCACTGTACTTACTCTAGTCACTGAATTTGTACTAAATGTTTAAAGTGTTTGTATACTTATTTACAGTGCCAGGTAGTTTACATTAAGCACATTAGAATACAAGTAACCATGACCCAGAGATGCATTATCTGAAGCTTCCCTGAAATCCAGTACTTAAAGCTGCACTCTCTGTGTGCATTATTCTTTGAATCAATGGCTTTTCAACTGTGTTTTTTGAATGGCAAATACATGTTTTGTTACTCAACAGTAACTAGCAGGAAGAAAGATGAGGCTTAGAGAGAGACAGAAATAAATACTGGAATTAACATGGCCTAAATCTTGTAGATAACTTCAGTTTACATGTGTGAGCTATGTCACATTGACAAAGATTTAAGAAACCCAACAGGAAAAATTCCAAAGTATGAAGAATCTGAAAGATATGAACCCTCTCTGCTTCCCCCCTCTCTGCTTCCCCCCTCTCTGCTTCCCCCCTCTCTGCTTCCCCCCTCTCTGCTTCCCCCCTCTCTCCTTCCCCCCTCTCTCCTTCCCCCCTCTCTGCTTCCCCCCTCTCTGCTTCCCCCCTCTCTGCTTCCCCCCTCTCTCCTTCCCCCCTCTCTCCTTCCCCCCTCTCTCCTTCCCCCCTCTCTCCTTCCCCCCTCTCTCCTTCCCCCCTCTCTCCTTCCCCCCTCTCTCCTTCCCCCCTCTCTCCTTCCCCCCTCTCTCCTTCCCCCCTCTCTCCCTGTTACAGAGAGCTGTGTGTCTAAGTGAACACAGTTCCATGCAAGAAACATACCCATAATAAATTACAGTGCTATCCAGATGCTGCAGAGTATAATAATATTTCAGGACTGGGTGAAAGCTGCTTGATAGGGCTTCTAATGGTTTGTGAATTGTGTTTGAAGCTTTTCCTGAAGGCTGGAATTGCTTCCATATTTGGAGAACACTGCTTTGTGGAGAACCATTGCCTCTGTGAGCTGTATGATGGCAGACTGAAAGGTAAAGCAGGAGGGATGCACTTCTGCCCCAAATTTGAGAATGTATGAATTTATGTTTCCTAAGGTTGTGTGGATCCAGCATGCAAGCACTGCCAATCTTTGAAGACTCAGATGTGTGCATTTTATGCAAACTGATTCCACTCTCTTTCAAAAGGCAGAAATATTTGCTCATAAGTCAGGACAGAAATACCAAGGAGTCTTTGAACATTACCTGTTTCTTATGGTACAGCATCTTCCTTGGAGTAAGCCAGAACAAGACATTTTTTTCCCCCCAAACATATTCCTTTATTTTTATTAAGAAAGATGGATTCCAATAATTTCGTTGTCTGCCAGCACTGCAAGCGATCAGAGTTCATTTATCAGATGAGTGTTTGAGATAAATTGACACAGTGTTCATTTACAGCAACTGTGTAAATAATCCTTCAGTAGCCTTGAGAAGTGTGGGGGGTTTTATTGGGTTTTTTTGTGAAATATATTCAAATCTCAAACCCCATATGTCTGTTAGTATTTCTTATTTTTTTGGCTCTGGGAACTTCAATGACACTTCACAAATACAGTTTCATGAATGCTCTCCAATTTGTTTTGTAAAAGAGAAAAAGGGGAAAAAAGAAGAAAAAAGGGGAGAAAAAGGAAAAAAATAAGAAAGAAAAAGGAAAGAGAAAAGGATGAGAAAGGAAAGAAAGGGAAAGGGAAGAGAAAAGGATGAGAAAGGAAAGAAAGGGGAAGGGAAGAGAGAAGGATGAGAAAGGAAAGAAAGGGGAAGGGAAGAGAAAAGGATGAGAAAGGAAAGAAAGGGGAAAGGAAGAGAGAAGGATGAGAAAGGAAAGAAAGGGGAAGGGAAGAGAGAAGGATGAGAAAGGAAAGAGAGGGAAGGGAAGAGAGAAGGATGAGAAAGGAAAGAGAGGGGAAGGGAAGAGAGAAGGATGAGAAAGGAAAGAGAGGGGAAGGGAAGAGAGAAGGATGAGAAAGGAAAGAGAGGGGAAGGGAAGAGAGAAGGATGAGAAAGGAAAGAGAGGGGAAGGGAAGAGAGAAGGATGAGAAAGGAAAGAGAGGGGAAGGGAAGAGAGAAGGATGAGAAAGGAAAGAGAGGGGAAGGGAAGAGAGAAGGATGAGAAAGGAAAGAGAGGGGAAGGGAAGAGAGAAGGATGAGAAAGGAAAGAGAGGGGAAGGGAAGAGAGAAGGATGAGAAAGGAAAGAGAGGGGAAGGGAAGAGAGAAGGATGAGAAAGGAAAGAGAGGGGAAGGGAAGAGAGAAGGATGAGAAAGGAAAGAGAGGGGAAGGGAAGAGAGAAGGATGAGAAAGGAAAGAGAGGGGAAGGGAAGAGAGAAGGATGAGAAAGGAAAGAGAGGGGAAGGGAAGAGAGAAGGATGAGAAAGGAAAGAGAGGGGAAGGGAAGAGAGAAGGATGAGAAAGGAAAGAGAGGGGAAGGGAAGAGAGAAGGATGAGAAAGGAAAGAGAGGGGAAGGGAAGAGAGAAGGATGAGAAAGGAAAGAGAGGGGAAGGGAAGAGAGAAGGATGAGAAAGGAAAGAGAGGGGAAGGGAAGAGAGAAGGATGAGAAAGGAAAGAGAGGGGAAGGGAAGAGAGAAGGATGAGAAAGGAAAGAGAGGGGAAGGGAAGAGAGAAGGATGAGAAAGGAAAGAGAGGGGAAGGGAAGAGAGAAGGATGAGAAAGGAAAGAGAGGGGAAGGGAAGAGAGAAGGATGAGAAAGGAAAGAGAGGGGAAGGGAAGAGAGAAGGATGAGAAAGGAAAGAGAGGGGAAGGGAAGAGAGAAGGATGAGAAAGGAAAGAGAGGGGAAGGGAAGAGAGAAGGATGAGAAAGGAAAGAGAGGGGAAGGGAAGAGAGAAGGATGAGAAAGGAAAGAGAGGGGAAGGGAAGAGAGAAGGATGAGAAAGGAAAGAGAGGGGAAGGGAAGAGAGAAGGATGAGAAAGGAAAGAGAGGGGAAGGGAAGAGAGAAGGATGAGAAAGGAAAGAGAGGGGAAGGGAAGAGAGAAGGATGAGAAAGGAAAGAGAGGGGAAGGGAAGAGAGAAGGATGAGAAAGGAAAGAGAGGGGAAGGGAAGAGAGAAGGATGAGAAAGGAAAGAGAGGGGAAGGGAAGAGAGAAGGATGAGAAAGGAAAGAGAGGGGAAGGGAAGAGAGAAGGATGAGAAAGGAAAGAGAGGGGAAGGGAAGAGAGAAGGATGAGAAAGGAAAGAGAGGGGAAGGGAAGAGAGAAGGATGAGAAAGGAAAGAGAGGGGAAGGGAAGAGAGAAGGATGAGAAAGGAAAGAGAGGGGAAGGGAAGAGAGAAGGATGAGAAAGGAAAGAGAGGGGAAGGGAAGAGAGAAGGATGAGAAAGGAAAGAGAGGGGAAGGGAAGAGAGAAGGATGAGAAAGGAAAGAGAGGGGAAGGGAAGAGAGAAGGATGAGAAAGGAAAGAGAGAGAGGGGAAGGAAAGAAGCTTTAATGGATTGATCTGGCTCTCGCAGGCATGTAGTTTGCCTACTGCTGCTGTAAGGTAACGCCAGTTCCGTTTCAGAGGAACTGGCCAAGCACAGGCAACATTCTGCTCCTGCTGGCTCAGTGTGGTAGTTCCTGTGTGGTTCCCAATTTCTGTGTTCATTATGAAGGGAACAATGAGGGGTGGGTCAGCAGGCAGCTGTTGTACAACAGAAGAATGTTGCAGCATCTTTCTGAAACCAAAAGACATCTGTTCAGCCCCCACTTTAAACAGCATTCAGTACTTGTGCCATTTTCAGCTGCAGTTTGTTGGTTGTCCCTTAGCAGATGATAGGAAGTCAGGACAGGGAGTTAAGGCTCTACATGAGACACCAGAAGAGTCTGTGCTCTCTGCTGCAAAACCTGGCTTAATTTGAGTGTAGTTTAGCTAAAGGCTGCAGCCTTTTTGTGCTTTGATTTACTCCTAAGCCTGATGTTAGACCATCTCATGCTTTAGGAAATACTGGTTTGTATAACACTGTTGGACCACTTAAGCCATAGCTTGTATGGTTTCAGTGTTAATAATGATAATAAAACCTTACTTTGACTTAACTCCTCTTGAGCGTGCCAAAATGCTGGTTGGAAGTCCAGTTGATATCATCTCAGACTCAGCATTTGCAACCAGAGCAACAACCAAGCTGTCTTTGAAGTACCTGAGGTCTCAGATGTCAGTGCTCTGCTTTTGCATAACACTAATTTGTTGAAGAAACAGCAGATGTGCTGAGCTGTGGACAAGGTTGAGGCTAGAAGACCACTCTGCAAAGCTTTCTCTGTTTTATTTGCAGTCAGTGTGTTGGGAGGAAGTCCCTAATGTCTTGTGTTGCCAGTATTGGATCTGGTTAAACATTTATGTGATTGTTATTTCTTAAAGCTCTTCTTTTGGTGCTTCTGACCATGTTTTTTCCATGACCACCTTCTCTCCTCTTTCTCTCAACTACTCCTTGGTAGTTTCATGCACAAATTCAGCAACATTTCTGTGTCAGTTGCTGCTATTCTCTGTGTCCTTTGGTCCAATCTGAAATATTGCCTTCTGCCCCTCCTATCTCTTCACAGGTGTTTAGTTAGCTCAATATGGCTAAATCAGAGCTTGCAATATTCCCACTTTTCACCCTGGGAGCAACTTCAGTTGCTGTGGATTCTCTCTGTGCCATTGAGACCTGAAATCCAAATATTTTCTGTGAGGTGATGGATTTTAAAACCAGGAGCAAGGTGTCAGTCGTAGTCTTGCAAATTCTGAGTGAAAAAGGGGTTTTATTCTTATTACTTTTTAAATCCAGCAGACAGAACCTCTTGTCTAGACTCTCATTGGTATGCCAATGTATTTTTGTAACCTTTCCAGTGGTGTCCTTGCTTCACTCATACCATCTAGAGATGTCCTAACAAGTGAGAATTTTCCACCAGTTCTACTGGGCTGTTTCTTGCTCAGGTTATTGCTCTGTCTTCTCTTTCACTGATCTTCACATACAAACAACTTTCTTTCACTTTCAAGACACTTCAAAGCCTGTTCCCATCCTTTTTTTTTTTTAATTTTTTTTCTTTTTTCCCTCAAGAGGCCATTCCCTATCTCAGATCTCACTAGTCTGTGCTCTCATCCTTTCAACTTTTCATACCACTTTCTCCCAAGCTGTCCTTTATGCTTGAAAGAATCTTTCTATAGATGTCTGCAAAGACACTTCATTGTTTCTCATTGTGTTTCTGTTTAAACTTTCTTCTGTTTTTTTTTTTTTTCCTCCCCTCCCTCCCTTTTCTTTTTTCTTTCTGTGGAGACTACAAAATGACCACAAACAATCAAACTTTTGTTGTGCTAAAAATCATTCCTTGTAACTCTGACTGTCAAGGGGTGCTGTGTTTCATGTTGCTCATGACCCTGTTGTCTTTCCAAATTGTATTTTTTCCACCTTGAATTCAAACTGTAAGCTCCTTGCAGAGGCTGTGTATCCTGTATAAGCAGTATTGAGTGCCTGCACAGTTCAGTTGTGATCTGAGATGATCTGAACCAGGGATTGTTAAGTAAGCCACATAGCACTTCCTTGAGAAGGTAAAGATGTTGACTAGGGCTGAAGCTAACTCTGGCTGTGCTTTAGTCCTGCTTTCCCCACTGTGGGCTGCTTGGCTGCTGTGTCATCCAGTTTATTGTTGCTTCCAGTGCTTAGTATCCTCTCCAAATCCTTTCTGTCTGCTTCTGCTGTGGCTGTCTCACTTCTGTCTGCAGCTGAGTCAAGTTCTTTGTCTTGTACCTCTTATCTTTGTGTTAAATAGATGATAAATATTTTGAACATGAAATGATAAATATTATACACCTGTTCTTTGTTACTAATTCCTAATCTGTCTACATGGAAATTTGTGATGCTGCATTTCAATTGTGGGAATAATTCTGCTGACCTAAATTTGAAGAGAGTTGAAGAGGGAAAAAAAAAAAGGCTGAGGGTATGCTTTGGTTGTTTGTGTTTGCTTGTACCAGCCTCTTGCAATAGAAACTGTCCTTGGAAATGGCTCTTTCCATGCAGGTTTTCTTTCCTTTCTTTACTGCTATGCTCCAGAGGAAAGCTGTTGCTGTTCGCTGGCCCCTAAAATGGGTGATGCCAGGATCTGAGCTGTCACCACAGAGCCACCTCCTCTGTTAAAAGCCTCTGGGCAGCTACAGGATGGGAAAGCAACCACATTTTTGATATTTTGTTAAGAGGAGTTACACATCAAAGATAAGTTATGTAATTTAATAAATTTCCCAATAGTCCTTCATTGATGCCCAGAGATATTTGGATGAAGGAAAAAGGTAAAGGTTACCAATGTTTATTGGTAGCACTCTGACAAGATGAAGACAAACTGGCTAATGCTTGAAGGTTCATTTGGTGCTTACCTCCCAGTTTTGTCTGGGACTTTCTTGTTTAAACCTCATTTCCATACTAAATTAAATTTTTGGTATTAGATCACCTCTCTTAATGTCAAAACATACAGCTTTGTAGAACGCTTTCTTTAGCTTTTCCTTCTTTTATTTATTTTCTTCCCCTCCCTGCCTCACTCACATTGGATTCTAGTTCAAATAATCAGAAAGCTGGAAAGAATTAAGAAATGGGGAGAACACCTTGAAGCTCAGACAGGTGCATAAGATAGCTGTCATACCTGGTGACTGAACTGAGTTCAGGGTCTCCCTAGGAAACAGATTTCTGAATTAGCTTCTTGTGCTCCTGAGTGCCCTTCAGGTGGAATTTTGAATCCAAGAGAAAAGCTCAGGTGGGTTTCTGAGCAAAGATGAAATGTCAGCAGCATGTTTTTATTCACCTTTCTCTGAAAGTCATTGGTCAGGAACCTGTATTGCAGACCTGTAGTTTACTAATACTTTTTTTTTTTTTCAGCCCTGACTTTCATTTTGGGACTTTTTGTTGCTTTTACATTTAGCCTCAGAAGACTTTTTCCCCAATTCTCAAACCAAATGTATTGCAGTTAACATAATCCAGCCAACTATTTAGCTACTCATTGCTTGATCATTCCACGTCTTTCGCTGTGCAGTATCAAGTCAGTTCTGAGACTGCCAGACCAAGTATGCAAGAAAAAAAATATTGTCTGCTTTGTGAGGATTTTTCCACCTTTATTGGCATTTCATGGTTTTGCCTTGTGAGGATTTTCCCACCCTGGTTGACATTACATTGGAATTCCTGTGATGCAGTTTGCACTGTGATGCAGTTTGCACTGTGATGCAACTTGCAGTATGGTAGGACCACAGAATTATTGAGGCTGGAAAAGACCTCTGAGATCAGCCTTATGACCTAACACCATGACATCAGCTAAACCAAGCCACCAAGTGCCACATCCAAGGATGCTGTCTGCTTCCCTTTTTTTCCCTACAGTTTTTGAATAAAGAGCCAAATCCACTGGCCCATTGTGATGGCTGAATGTAACTGAGCTATGGATGACGATGAAACTGATGTTGAATATTCCATTTATTCCCACAGAGTAGCTGTTCCTCCTTTATTTGAAGTAATTGCTTTTATTTATTAAGTGAATTTCTCTCAGGCTCTCCACCTGCTTGGCTGTATTCAGTTTGTTCCCATCCCTGGCCCTTTGATGGCAATTGCTGATTAGTCTTTGTGTTCCCAACCTTTGGAGTTTATGATTTTTTAGGGAGGAAAGAGGAGGATTGCAGTTATCTGTGGGGAAAAAAAAAAAAAAAAAAGAGTTCAGTGATCTAATCAAATGCCAAATAGGAGCTAATGTGTGCCATGGTTGCTGACCCTTGTGATGGTAGATTTGAGTAAGCATTCATTCAGCTTTGACTTACAGAGCCATGGATTGATTCCATTTTATTCTGCAGCATTGGTTGCAGTTGAAAGAGTAGTAAAGCAGTTTTGGTTTTGGTTACACAGTGACATTGAATGGTGAGGGTTTATGAAAACCTCCTAGAAGCAGTGCTAAGAGTGTTAGTGTGAACTTTTTGTAAGAACACCAGGAAAACAGGAGAGTTGCTCAGAAGGATTCCTTGCACTAAAAGAGTACATTGTAAAACCTGGCTGCTATTGTGCTTGCTCAAATGGTGTCTAAGCAGGGGTAGGGGTTTTATTCACCTAGTTCTGGAAACAAAATACTGCCAGAAACAACAATGTAGAGATTTCCCCACCTCCTTTACAACACCTTTTACACACCTAGGTTTCCCCTTCTTAAAAAGGAAATATGAAGTATTTTTTCAGGGGATGCAAATTTAAGAGAATTCAGTGTATGAATCCATAAAATCTAAAAAAATTCAGGCCTGTTCAAAAGTAGATTTTCAGAAAGAATCCAGGTGTTTTGTTGTTTTTTTTTAATGGCCCCTTTTTCATAGTTTTCCTGTCAGGTTATTGCTCTCAAGCATCTAAAGTATCACAGCTGCAGGTTTCCAGATTCTTAGTTGTCTGACATTCAAAGTCAAGCTTGATGGGACTCAGAGCAACCTGATCCAAGTGGGGGTGTCCAAGCTTACTGCAGGGGGGTTGGACTCGATGATCTCTAGTGGCCCCTTCCAACCCAGTGCAGAGTTTGAGCCTGTGGTCATTCTGTGTGTTTGCCTGCTGACTGCTTGGAATCTCTTTGGACCTTGGGATCTGTTTGGCCTCTTCTGCAGGGCAGGTTCTGTTCAGGAAGGAGGCTCATACACATTTGAGTCCCATTTTCCCATGCCTTGCACCTCTACAATCTGAGTGCATGTGTGTGTTTGGACATTAGGCTGAAGTTCACCTGAGTGTGAGGTAGCATAAGGTTGAAAATGTGATGCCATGGTGGGTGAAGTGTGTGAAGAATGTATGCAGCCTCATAGAATGAATTAGGTTGGAAGGAACTTAGGTTGGAAGGAACCTCAGAGACCATCTACTCCAACCTCCCAACCATGGGCAGGGACACCTCTCTACTAGACTCAGCTGCTCAAGGCTTAATCCAACCTGACCTTGAACACCTCCAGGGAGGAGGCAACCACAGCCTTCCTGGGCAACCTACTCCAGAGTCTCACCATGCTCACACTGAAGAACTTCCTCAGATCCAGTCTAACCCTACTCTCCCTCAGCTTCAAACCATTCCTCCTTGTCCTGTTGCTAGACACCCTGACAAAAAGTCCCTCTGCAGCCTTTCCTGTAGGATCCCTTCAGGTATTGGAAGTCAGCTCTAAGACCCCTATTGAATCTTCTCTAGGCTGAACAACTCTTTCAACAGTGAGGAAAGTCATGAAGAATTTTAACAAATTTTTGGTTTGTTTTCCAGAAGAAAGTTCTTTAAACAGCTCCTGTTTTACACAGGTATGATAAAAAAATCACACATCTAATAGTGAAAGGTAAGAGAATACAAACATCTGGGTCTGCTGAGGCCATTCCTTTGCTGTGTGTGATCAAAATATTCTCTGAACTTACTTTGTTTTCTTTTTTCTTTTTTTTTCCCCCCCGTCTTAATTTGTTAGGGTGGTTGATACTCTTCTGAGTTGTCTTGCTCCAGGTGGATTTGACTGTAATGACACTTTGATAAATTTCTTCTCAGGCCATTCAGAGTTGCTGTGAAGTGGCTGCTTAGAAGGGCACCTTCCAACTCAGAGCCTGCTCTGTTCAGACATTTGGTCATAGAATCATAGAATCAGTCAGGGTTGGAAGGGACCACAAGGATCATCTAGCTCCAACCCCCCTGCCATGGGCAGGGACACCTCACACTACATCAGGCTGGCCAGAGCCTCATCCAGCCTGGCCTTAAACACTTCCAGGGATGTCTGTTGATTTCACTCACTGACTTCTTCTGGTTTTGTTTTTTTCCCCTCCTGTTTGTACTGTAAAGGTGACATGTAAAACTTTGTTCCTTCTCTTCCCTTTTAAGCCCCCTCCTCCACGTTGGTGCACTGCCTCAGGCTCTCACATACACTACAGCTAGGCAAGTTTCCAGTTGTAAACCACCACAGATGGACAAGCACAGAGAGATGAATTTTCAGGTTAAACAGGCTTTGGGTTTTCACAGGTGTCTTGAATATTATTTACAGGAGTAAACTGATCAAGGGTTTGTTTTCACAGAATCATAGAATGGTCCAGGCCAGAAGGGACCTCTAAAGGTCATCCAGTCCAAGCTCCCTGCAGTCAGCAAGGGACATCCCCAACTAGATCAGGTTGCCCAGGGCCTCGTCAAGCCTCACCTTGAATTTCTCCAGGGAAGCAGCCTCAGCCACCTCCCTGGGCAACCTCTACTCCACTGTCCTCATAGTGAAGAACTTCTTCCTGATATCTAATCTAAATTTGCCCTTCTCTAGTTTGAAACCATTGCCCCTCATCCTTTGCAAACACTCTTTTCCCATCCTTCCTGTAGCCCCCTTCATGTACTGGCAGACTGTTATTAGTTCTCCCCAGAACCTCCTCTTCTCCAGGCTGAACACCCCCAGTTCCCTCAGCCTGTCCTCATAGCAGAGATGCTCCAACCCCCTGAGCATTTTCGTGGCCCTCCTCTGGACCCTCTCCATCAGCCATCCTATATTGATGGCTCCAGACCTGTACACAGTACTCCAGGGGAGGTCTCACCAGAGCAAAGTGTCAGAATCCCCTCTCTGGATCTGCTGGCAATGCTGCTTTTGATGCATTGTGATTGGCCTACAGAATCATTCCCCGATGACACCACCTCTTAAGGAATAAGCAGAGTTTTAGAGCTAAGTTATCTCTAAAATGCATTTTTCATTCGTCCTGTTGTTCCCTCTGCTCTTCATCCCATGCACCAGTTATGAATAACCTTGAAGTCACCAAGTCACCACAGGCCAGGTGGTAATTCATCTGCAGTGCATCACAGTACAAGGGCAAACCTCCCTTTTGCATATCTGTTTCCTGAACCTAGTCTTAACCCACCTGGAGAGGTAGCAGAATTGAGAGAGATTTAGGAAGGTAGTCCTGGAATATCTGCCTTGGGATTTCCCAAGGATGAAATGCCCAATTTCCCATTTTTTCCTGGGAGATAGGTGGTATCAGCTGCAGAAATGAGTGAGGAGTCGTGAGTCACACAGCTGGCTGCTGTGATTATTTAAAGGTAAGAGAAACCAACCCCCTCACTCCAACCAGCAAAGCCTTCCACTTTTCTTTTATTTAAACCCAGAATTACCTGTCTGCACCTTGCATTTTTATTGACCAAACAAACTGGTAGTGACTCCTTTGGCTCAAGCAAAGGTTGGACTACTGCCTCCTCTCTTCCCCCTGCCCACTCATGCCGTAATTGACAGGTGAGCAACCAACACCAAGACTTAGGTCTGGTCTCCAGCTCTTTTTTGGTGTTTTTGTTTCCTGCAGAGGAACTGCTGACCTGCTCATTGGAGCCCTTGTGGGCAGCCATGCAGGAAAGGTCACATCTGCTCTTAAGCAGAGAAACTGTTACCCTTAAGGTCAGAGTTGTGGTCTGGAGCTGTGACAAATGCAACACAGAAGTTGCTGCTTTCCTCTAAAGTGCAGGAACAACTGTCTGGGTGCCTTGGAAAACAATGTTTAATTGCACCTCTTATGTTTGTCTGCCTTAAGTTGTCCTGTGTCAAGAGCTCTCTTACTTAAAGTCTGTGGGTTTTCCCTTCATTTCTTTGTTTAATCTATTTTTCACCTTTGCTGGCTGTGAGTAATTTTGCTTTCTATCACAAAAATCCCAAACCAAACAAACAAGCCCACAAACAAACAAAACCCCCAAAAAACAACTTTCTTGAGGCTTTAATAAGTGTAATTGCTTCAGGGAAGTGTCCAACCTGATTCTGGTTATGCATACTTTCGTGTGTCTGTAGGTAGGTATCTGAGGCAGATGGCAGGGGGTAGATCTCCAAACTGTCATTTTTACTTCCTGCCTATTCATGAAATTTCTTCAAGGGTCTTGTTTGGAGGGGAGGGAAATGCAGAAAGCTTATTTGATTTGTTTCTAAAGAGGTGCAGAATCTCTTATCTTAACAAACACAATATAGCCTTGAGGTATTAAGGTTGCCCTTAATTTTCTCTCTAGTACCCCCAGAGGTGGTGGAACTGTGTAGGGACCTCCAAGTTACAGCAAGCTCCTATCACATCTCCTCTTAACTAATCAATGCATGTCGGGGGAGAAGAGGCAAGGCTGTCCCAGAAGGCTGTGTGCAACTTGCTGTCAGCTTGTAATTTCTGTTTGGTCCAGGCTGTGCAGCCATCCAACGTGACCTGGACAGGCTGAGAGCTGGGTGTAGGCAAACCTCAGGAAGTTTAATAAGGACAAGTGCAAGGTCCTGTATCTGGAGAGAAATAACAACAGGCACCAGGACAGGTTAGGAGCTGCTCTGCTGGAAAGCAGCTCCACAGAGAAAGACCTTGGAGTGCTGCTGGACAGCAAGTTCTGCATGGAACAACAATGTGATCTTGTGGCCAAGAGAGCCAATGGCATTCTGGGGTGCATCAAGCAAGGTGTGTCCAGCAGGGCTAGGGAAGTTCTTCTACCTCTCTACTCTGCCCTGCTGAGACCACAGCTGCAATCCTGTGTCCAGTTTTGGGCTCCCCAGTTCAAGAGAGACAGAGACCTGCTGGAGAGAATCCAACAGAGAGCCAGGAGGATGCTTAGGGGACTTGAGCATCTTCCCTGTGAAGAGAGACTGAGAGCCCTGGGGCTGTTTAGTGTGGAGAAGAGAAGACTGAGAGGGGATCTGATCAATGTCTATCAATAGCTGAGGGGTGGGTGTCAAGGGGAGGGGGCCAGGCTCTTTTTGGTGGTTCACAGTGATAAGACAAGGAACAAAGGGTTCAAACTTGAACAGAGAAGAGTTCAGCTCAACATGACAAGAATCTTCTTTCCAGTGAAGGTGACAGGGCCCTGGAACAGGCTGCCCAGAGGGGTTGTGGAGTCTCCTCTGGAGACTTTCCAAACCCACCTGGATGCATTCCTGTGCAGACTCCCCTAAATGATGCTACTCTGGCAGGGGGGTTGGACCTGATGATCTCTGGAGGTCCCTTCCAACCTCTCATATACTGTGAGACTGTGATACTGTGAGTGCTATGCAAACAAACACATACACACAAATAGTAGAAAAGTAGCCTCAGATTTATAGATGGGTTAAAAATTTCTGACTTGCTAAACCTATCCACAGATGTGATTGTTTCTCTGTTTTTAGGAATACACTATAGATATAATTTTTGCCCAGACTTGGTATGACAGTCGTCTAAAATTTAACAGCTCCATGAAGGTGCTTATGCTTAATAGCAACATGGTTGGAAAGATTTGGATCCCAGACACTTTCTTCAGGAACTCCAGGAAATCTGATGCTCACTGGATCACGACTCCCAATCGTTTGCTTCGAATCTGGAGTGATGGAAGAGTATTATACACTCTAAGGTGAGTAGAAAAGTAAAAACAAAACAAAACAAACCTGTTATGGCTAGGAGTATGTAAACAATGAATATGAATCAAGTCCTTCTCATCTCTTTTGCTGTGGACCACAGGAATTTGCAAGGAATTTACTGAAAGAGAACTGAAAGAGGAAAAAAAAAAAAAAAGAATAAGGCTGTTACTTTGTCACAAACCTCATCAAATCAATGCTGTTGAAATATATTGCCTTCATCATTGGATAAAGACAACTGAAGGAGACAGGAAATTTTGCTCTGTTTTAGGTACAGACAAGATTTAAAGGAGTTGCCACATAGCAGGTGGCACTGTGTTGGTCTGTCACTAACCAGGAATTGCTTTGCAGGCTGGCTGTTCTAAATTAGCTCAGCATCTAATTCCCACCAGATGATAATTCTGGAAGTAAAAATGGTGAAAGGCTTCATATCATAAAAATAATCCTATGTCTGATTAAACCTAAAGCCCCACTCCTGTGTATACTTCTAACATGTTTACCCTTGCAAGCTATTCAAGTCAACAAATCTGCTCATTCAAATTAGACATAAGCAAACGTGTTGGTAATAATCCTTCCTGCCAAATGGGGGATGCTTGGGCTGGGTTTAAGCTTAGTAGCTAGGCCTGTCTGTACTAATCCCTGAGCCACTTTTCAAACAGCTCTTGAGGATGAGAGGCTGTAGTCTACAGAAGGCATTTTGAGGCTACCTCTCCATTTTTCTTCTTTTTTTTTCTTGAGAATCTCTAAAAACATCTTGCAGTAAACGAGGAGTTGATCAAGAAGCAGTCCATGCATAGGATGCCAGAAATCTGAATCTTCTCATAGGAGTAGATTAATTTATTTCAACCAAAATGTAGCAACTTTTAATTACTTCTCAGTCATTTGAGTTGTCCGATGTGTTCTTCCTATTAACACCAGGCACCAGTACAGTTTAGGAGTTGCCCTGCTGGAAAGCAGCTCCAAAGAGAAAGACCTTGGGGTGCTGGTGGGCAGTAAGTTATCTATGAGACAGCAATGTGCCCTTGTGGCCAAGAGAGCCAATGGGATCCTGGGGTGCATTAGTAAAAGTGTGTCCAGCAGGTCTAGGGAGGTTCTCCTTCCCCTCTACTCTGCCCTACTGAGACCACAGCTGCAATCCTGTGTCCAGTTTGGGGTTCCCCAGTTCAAGAGAGACAGAGACCTGCTGGAGAGAATCCAACAGAGAGCCAGGAGGATGCTTAGGGGACTTGAGCATCTCCCCTGTGAAGAGAGACTGAGAGCCCTGGGGCTGTTTAGTGTGGAGAAGAGAAGACTGAGAGGGGATCTGATCAATGTCTATCAATAGCTGAGGGGTGGGGGTCAAGAGGAAGGGGCCAGGCTCTTTTCAGTGGCACCTGGTAGTGGGACAAGGAATAAGGGATATAAGCTAGGAGACAGGATGTTCCACCTCAACATGACAAGAAACTTTACTGTGAGCTCTGGAGGAACAGGCTGCGCAGAGTGGTTGTGGAGTCTCTTTCTCTGGACACATTCAAAACCTGTCTGGATGCATTCCTGTGTGGACTCTCCTAGGTATTCCTGCTTTGGCAAAGGGGTTGGACCTGGTGATCTCTGGAGGTCCCTTCCAACCCTTAACATACTATGATTCAGAAACCTCCTTTATTTGCTATTATAAACTCCCTTCCTTGTCCTACTCTCAGTCCCTCCCTTTTATCCCTTATTTCTGGTAGAGGGCTGAGAAATTCCCCCTCCCTCTCCCAATGAATTGAAATATTTGAAATGGCTTGAAATGCCAGCTGGAATCAACACAGGAGCTGAGGTCACAGGTGATAGCAGTTCTTGTTCATCCAGTGATGCTGGATGCTTTTGCAGATACACAGTTGGCTGTGCATAGCATCCATTAATTGGCAAACTTGATTTCTGTGCATGTTCTTTACTATCTACTCTGAAGTGTCTGCATGCTTGAATATAATCTTGGGTTTGGTTGTTGGTTTTGTGTTCTTTTTTTTCTCCTTTTCTAATTAGGCTGACAATTAATGCTGAATGTTATCTTCAGCTTCACAACTTTCCTATGGATGAACACTCCTGCCCACTGGAATTTTCAAGCTGTAGGTGGTAAAAATTGTTTTTTTTTTTCTTTCTTTTTTTTTAAACTCTCTGTACATTCAGGTTCTGGCAGCAAGAGAGTGACTGTTTACTTTTAAAGCCTTGTAGTGAAGGGAAGAACTGACTTGGTTGTGATTAGATTTATTTTTTTAGCATTATTTAATGCTAAATGCAGCAATGAATGAGTTGAGTTGTATGCATTTCACTTAATTGCAACTTCAAAATAATCTTATTCATTAGGAGTCTGATACAACGTCCATTGTAGTTAATAGAAATCTATTGCAGTCCATTGCAGTTAATTGAAATCTATTGCCCTGCAAGAACTTTGGTTTCTTTATGCCAACTTTGAATTAATTCCAGGTGATACACTTAAAAGCAAAAATCAGATCTGTCTTCTTCAACCTGTTCCCATAAATATTCATCTGTATAAGAATGAAGTCCTCCTCCTTTCAGTGGGACTTCATTTGTGTGAATAAGAAGCACAACTTTCAGGCTTTGCTGTATTAAAAAAAAATTTAAAATAAAAAAAAAGATTCCTAAAAACAATTGTGCTGTTCTCAGCAAATTAAACCCAAACCACCTGGCCACAGCTAAATGACTTGTTCCTAAAGGCGAAACCTAACAGGCAGTGAAATCAAACTTCACTGATTCTTCTTACATGAATATTTTCATTTAATAATTCCTTCTTGAGCTCCTCAAGCTACATGAGCTTGGCTAGCTCCATTGATTCAATAGTCGTGCCACATAAGAAAGTCTTGAGATGATTTCTGCTTTCCTGTAAGACAGTGTGGATCAACATGTGAGGCAGAAGAGAATCAAGAAGGCTTCACTTCTTTCAAGTTGAAGTACTGGACAGTGAATCAGGCCACAAAAAATCTGTTCTGGGAATGACTGTCAAGGAAATTTTCAATAAACATCAATGGGGATTTTATCAAATGATGTATTGATAAGTGTCTGTCCTTTTAAGCTCTCTGTGAACTTTTAATGGCAAGACCTAGTAATCTATTTAATTCATAGTGATGATCCAGAGCCAGTTTTTCATATCTGGGTTCCAGAATATTGTTGTGGATATATCTTAAATGTTTGTACTTACATAGTATTTGATTGATCATACATTTAGGTAAGCTTAAGACTGAGGCTAGATATTGGGTGGTTAAATTTGAAGTGCACAGGTGGGCTGTGGATTGGCTTTCTCTCTGATCCACCTCATTTATGTTGTGGTTTATCTCATAAACAACTTCAGAAATCACAAACAAAAAAAATGCTTGGAGTATATACAGTGTCTTGAATGCTTGATTTGCTCTGGTTTGTTCTAGATGGCTATCCCAGGAATGAGATTGAATACAAATGGAAGAAAACCTCTGTTGAAGTGGCAGATCCCAAATACTGGAGGTTGTACCAGTTTGCCTTTGTAGGACTGCGAAACACCACTGAAATTTCTCATACCTTATCTGGTAAGGCAAAGCATTCAGTTTTATTTCATCCAAACATCTCTCTAGAGCACGACTGAAAAAAAAAAAAGGGAAGATATAACTGGCACAGGCACCAGGACAGGTTAGGGGCTGCCCTGCTGGAAAGCAGCTCCACAGAGAAAGACCTTGGAGTGCTGCTGGACAGCAAGTTCTGCATGGAACAACAATGTGATCTTGTGGCCAAGAGAGCCAATGGGATCCTGGGGTGCATCAAGCAAGGTGTGTCCAGCAGGGCTAGGGAAGTTCTTCTACCTCTCCACTCTGCCCTGCTGAGACCACAGCTGCAATCCTGTGTCCAGTTTTGGGCTCCCCAGTTCAAGAGAGACAGAGACCTGCTGGAGAGAATCCAACAGAGAGCCAGGAGGATGCTTAGGGGACTTGAGCATCTCCCCTGTGAAGAGAGACTGAGAGCCCTGGGGCTGTTTAGTCTGGAGAAGAGAAGGCTCAGAGGGGATCTGATCAATGTCTATCAATAGCTGAGGGGTGGGTGTCAAGTGGAGGGGGCCAGGCTCTTTTGGGTGCACAGTGATAAGACAAGGAACAATGAGTTCAAACTTGAACAGAGAAGAGTTCAGCTCAGCATGAGGAGAAACTTCTTTCCAGTGAGGGTGACAGAGCCCTGGAACAGGCTGCCCAGGGGGGTTGTGGAGTCTCCCTCTCTGGAGCCTTTCCAACCCCACCTGTATGCATTCCTGTGCAGACTCCCCTAAGTGATGCTGCTCTGGCAGGGGGGTTGGACCTGATGATCTCTTGAGGACCCTTCCAACCTCTGATACACTGTGAGACTGAAAACCATTTTCAATGTCATGTAAGTGTTTGGTTTTTTTCTTTTTTTTTTTTTTTTTAATTTTCAGGTGATTACATTATCATGACCATCTTCTTTGACCTCAGCAGACGTATGGGATATTTCACTATTCAGACATACATTCCTTGTATCCTCACAGTTGTTCTTTCATGGGTGTCATTTTGGATCAATAAGGATGCAGTTCCTGCAAGGACTTCTCTGGGTAAGAATATCTTCTTTTTTTTTTTTTTTTTTTTTTCCCAACCTTGAGAGGTCTGCTACTCCCCAGGAATACAAATCTGCAGCAGGGAGTAGATTAACCACAGTTTGTTCCCCTCCAGACTGTGACCATTGGTGACCTTTGCTCTTGAACTGTAAGATTAAGAGTAGGAGGATCCTGCTGTGGATGCACAGCAGGGCTTAAGGTGGGGGAGTGTTGACAATGAAAATCTGGGAATCCTGAACCAGGCCTTGTGGATCTGCTGTGGTTCACATAAATACATTTTTCCCCCCACTCCTTTATATTTTTTTTGCCATCACCACAGAAGGCAACACAGCAATCATTACTCCAACAAGTATTAAAGTTCTCTTAGCATCATGGAACAAATGATGTCATTACTACACAGGGAAAACACAGGAAGATCTCCATTCTGGGGTTTTTTAGTTGGTTTCTTTGTTGTTGTTCTGGTGGTGGTGATTATTTAATTTTAATGATAGAAATGATTCAGTTGTTCTTTTAAACCCATGACAGGATGAAAAATTTGCAACCAAATTTGCACTTGAAGCAGCTAAGCCTAGAAGTCACTAAAACCTGTCTCACTGTCCTGCATTTACTGCTGACCACTGAAGTGTGTTGCAGGGAGAATTCTGTGTTAGTGTCATCTTGGCTGACCTGTGGTGTCAGTCTCCTACATTTTCCTGTTTAGTATCTTAGAATCATAGAATCAGTCAGGGTTGGAAGGGACCACAAGCATCATCCAGTTCCAACCCCCCTGCCATGGACAGGGACACCTCACACTACATCAGGCTGGCCAGAGCCTCATCCAGCCTGGCCTTAGACACCTCCAGGGATGGGGCCTCAACCACCTCCCTGGACAAGCCATTCCAGGCTCTCACCACTCTCATGGGGAAGAACTTCTTCCTCACATCCAGTCTGAATCTCCCCACTTCCAGCTTTGTTCCATTCCCCCCAGTCCTGTCACTACCTGATAGCCTAAAAAGTCCCTCCCCAGCTTTCTTGTAGCCCCCTTCAGATACTGGAAGGCCACAAGAAGGTCACCTCAGAGCCTTCTCTTCTCCAGACTGAACAGCCCCAGCTCTCTCAGTCTGTCCTCATAGGAGAGGTGCTCCAGCCCTCTGATCATCCTGGTGGCCCTTCTCTGGACACCTTCCAGCATGTCCAGATCCCTCTTGTAACAGAGGCTCCAGAACTGGATGCAGTACTCCAGGTGGGGTCTCACCAGAGCTGAGCAGAGGGGGAGAATCACCTCCCTTGCCCTGCTGGCCACACTTCTCTTGATGCAGCCCAGGCTCTGGTTGGCTTTCTGGGCTGCAAGTGCACACTGACAGCTCATGGTGAGCTTCTCATCCACCAGCACCCCCAAGTCCCTCTCCCCTGGGCTGCTCTCCAGCCAGTCCCTGCCCAACCTGGATTTGTGGTTGGGATTGCCTTGACAATCTGTGTGCTGCCTTGGAGTAGAGTTGGTGTCCCCACAAAAATGTGATAGACAGGGATGTGTGGTGTGCACAGGACACATGCTAGCAACTTTGGGCTTAGCAGTGAAAGATGCTTTTAGTAAAGCTGGTGACAGCAGGATGACCTATTTTGAGGGGAAGACCAAGAGCTCAGAGTGTATCTTAGGAACTGAGGGATGAGTTAATTTTCTCCATCAGCTTTATAGGATTGTGAACACATCATTCCCACATTTAGGAGTGTTTCCTACTAGAAAGGAGTCCCGGTTTTGACTCCCTGCCTTTCCCACTGAAACTGGACCACTGTCCAGCCAAGCCTGCAAGATTAATAAGTCAAGAAACAAAGTAAGCAGAAGTGAGCATGACTCAGTAACCTAGTGAAAAGGTAAGGAAAGGAAAGTCTTGGATCCTAACTTGGATGCTATGAGATTCAGTGAAGAGAGACTAAAACCTTCAATAAATAAGTGAGACTGTCTCTTAATAGTTTCAAATCTTGATTTAGAAATTAATTTAAAGCTTTTTATTGACCAACTGATCACTGGACATCATTGTGAGTACTCTCTGGAAATACACTAACAGGAAGAAGTGGTTTGAATATCCTGCTAGTTCTCTTTCCAGTTTGTTCTTTTTACAGAGTACTCTTTTTGTTCATGCCATGAATCTAGCAAATTTGCCTTTGATCTCTTGGCTAAGCTGGAGCTTTCATGCTCCCTCTTCAGCAGTACTACCCTTCATCTACTTGAGATGTACTACAAATGTTTGCAATACCATGTTTACAGCTCCCTGCAGTCAGCTCTGAGCTCCTTTCTGTGTGAACACACAGAAACCATTGTTTGACAGGTTGTAGGATGACTTTTCTCACAAGCAGATGTTCTGGTGGAAAGCACAGTGATGGATACATCAGAGAGACACAATTTTATAGAATAAGACTGAGAAATTAAGACAAGAAAGCCAAGCAAGGTCCATTGTGGCAGGCAGTCATGGTGCTGTGGAAGATTTGCTCCCTGTGACAGCCTCCTGAATGCCTTTTGCTTAGTAGAGAGGACTGGGCAAGTCCACATCTCCTTTTCTCCTCTCTGAACAGAAGTCAGTAGGCTGTGGGTGTGACTGCCCACCTGGAAGCTGTGGTCTGGGTCCACTGAAAAGGCTAGGAACCTTCCCTTCAATGTATGTTGAAAGAAGCTGGCAGATGGTTGATTTGAGAATATTAAAGGTATTTAGATAATTAACTATGCAGAGCAATGCCCTAATTAGAATCATAGAATAGAATCATAGAATCAGTCAGGGTTGGAAGGGACCACAAGGATCATCCAGTTCCAACCCCCCTGCCATGGGCAGGGACACCTCACACTACATCAGGCTGGCCAGAGCCTCATCCAGCCTGGCTGCAAACACCTCCAGGGATGGGGCCTCAACCACCTCCCTGGACAACCCATTCCAGGCTCTCAGCACTCTCATGGGGAAGAACTTCTTCCTCACATCCAGTCTGCATCTCCCCACTTCCAGCTTTATTCCATTCCCCCCAGTCCTGTCACTACCTGATAGCCTAAAAAGTCCCTCCCCAGCTTTCTTGTAGCCCCCTTCAGATACTGGAAGGCCACAAGAAGGTCACCTCAGAGCCTTCTCTTCTCCAGACTGAACAGCCCCAACTCTCTCAGTCTGTCCTCATAGCAGAGGAGCTCCAACCCTCTGCTCATCCTCATGGCCCTTCTCTGGACACCTTCCAGCATGTCCAGATCCCTCTTGTAACAGAGGCTCTAGAACTGGATGCAGTACTCCAGGTGGGGTCTCACCAGAGCTGAGCAGAGGGGGAGAATCACCTCCCTTGCCCTGCTGGCCACACTTCTCTTGATGCAGCCCAGGCTCTGGTTGGCTTTCTGGGCTGCAAGTGCACATAATTGATTTTCAAAAGCATCTAGTTGGAGCAGAGCATTTTTGAGGAGCTATGTGGTTATTGCCCTTGTAAGCATGTCATCTCAGTGAGAAATTTGTTGCAACATCACTACAGCTTTCCTGCTGCAAGATCAGGTCATAGTGATCCCTGATTCCATGCTTTGATCTACCAGCCACAGCCAGCCTGGGAGTGGTTTCTTCTTCTTTGTGCATTTCTTCTTTGCAATAAGGCCATGCATGTAAATAGCAAATTGCCTGCTCAAGTATTGCTCTCCAAAAGGAAAGGTCACATCTTAATTTTGGCAGTGGAACACTGGAACAGGTTGCCCAGGGTGGTGGTTGGGGCCCCATCCCTGGAGATATTCAAGGTGAGGCTCAACAGAGTTCTGATCTAGTTGAGGATGTCCCTGCTGACTGCAGAGGGAGGGTTGGATCAGATGACCTTTGGAGGTCCCTTCCAGCCCAAACTATTCTCTGGTTCTATGACTGCTGTGAAGAAGCCTTTGCACCTTCCTGAAGCATCAAGTAGAAGAAAAAAGTGTTAACACCTTGTAAATGCTAAAGCAGTGACAAATGGTAGAGTTGAGATTCTGAACACATCCTTGTTAAGGCTGGCTTGTTCTTTTAATTAACTCCTAGGGAAGTGGATCAAGGGAAACATTTTCTATTACTTAAGACACAGTATTGAAAAAAATACCTGGTGACTTAGAGAATGAACCCAGAAAGGCCAGGAAGGTCATCTACCTTGATCTGCTATGTGTCAGAAGCACACAACTGAACACATGATGACTTTTCCTCGTGTTTTGTGAAATAATTTGATAAACAACACACTTTTTTTTTTTTTTTTTTTTTAATGAATGCCTCCTTTTGTCCATTTTAATCTTGCAAGAGACAGAAGAATTTGGGGGGGGGGATTTATACTTTTTTTTTTTTTTTGGGTGCTGATTTCAACCTGTTGATCTCTTGTATTTGTTTTACCTGTGCCACTTAGAGCAGATGTAGAGAATCAGATCACTTTTCCCAGTGCCATGGTTTATTCAGGGTGTGATAAAACTAGGAGGAATTTCAGCTGAAGGTGAAATGTGCCTTCTGTTTGATCCCATGGTGATTGCTAGATTTGTAAGGTGGGCCCAGGTGAACCTCATGAGTTTCAATAAGAGCAAGTGGAAGGTTCTGCATCTGGGCTGGAACAATCCTCACTATCATTACGGACTGGGGGATGAGGTGAGAGAAAGCAGCCCTGTGGAAAAGGATTTGGGGCTGCTGATGGATGAGAAGCTGGACATGAGCAGGCAGTGTGAGCTTGCAGCACAGAAGGCAAATCACAGCCTGGCCTGCATCAAAAGCAGCATTGCCAGCAGAGCCAGAGAGGTGATTCTGACACTTTGCTCTGGTGAGACCTCACCTGGAGTGCTGTGTGCAGGTCTGGAGCCCTCAATGTAGGAAGGACATGGACCTGATGGAGAGGGTCCAAAGGAGGGTGATGGAAATGCTCAGGGGGTTGGAGCACCTCTGCTACAAGGACAGGCTGTGAGGGAGCTGGGGGTGTTCAGCCTGGAGAAGAGGAGGTTCCAGGGAGCCTTCCAGTACCTGAAGGGAGCTGCAGGAAGGATGGAGAGAAACTGTTTGCAAAGGCCTGCAGTGACAGGACAAGGAGCAATGGCTTCAAACTAGAGAAGGGCAGATTTAGATTGGATATCAGGAAGAAGTTCTTCACTATGAGGTTGGTGGAACACTGGAACAGGTTGCCCAGGGAGGTAGCTGAGGCCCCATCCCTGGAGATATTCAAGATGAGGCTTGACAGGGCCCTGGGCAACCTGATCTAGTTGGGGATGTCCCTTCTGAGTGCAGGGAGGTCAGACTGGATGACCTTTGGAGGTCCCTTCTGGCCTGGACCATTCTATGATTTTATAAGGATAGCTTCTTGCAACATCACCAATGTGTGTAGGTGTGACTAGGGGGTGAACACTGGTGTGGCTCTGTTCTTGTATGCCTCAGGAATGAATCAAGGGCTCATTTGAGGATTTTTTCTTGTCAATATGATTGGATTATTTATTCACTGCCTCCCTTCTCCCTGTCTTTCTCCAACAGGCATTACAACAGTGCTGACCATGACAACACTGAGCACAATCGCTAGGAAGTCACTCCCAAAGGTTTCCTACGTGACAGCAATGGACCTTTTTGTGTCAGTTTGCTTTATTTTTGTCTTTGCTGCCTTGATGGAATATGGCACCTTACATTATTTTACCAGCAACAGAAAAGGGGATAAAGGAAAAGAAAAAAAGGCAAAATCTAAGCCATCGGTAAGTTTAGCAAAACAAGAAGGGAAAAAAAGAAAAGTCATGCTCTTCCTTGTAGCATCTGATCTTGAGAGACTGGTTCTTGAGTAGGAGGGTTCAAATCTAATCAGTAATATTTATGTTATAGTTAATTTTTTTTTGTTTTTTTGCAGTTTGGTGCTTGCTTCATTTTCTGTCAATACTACTAATGGGCACAGGTTTGAGATCATTCCACTCAGAAGCTAAAGAGAACACAAAAGTCTCAGCTAGGGGGTGGTTGGGGATAATACTCCATGCTTCCATGCTGTGTCCAAGCCCTTGAGTTTTCTAGAGCTGCCCATGGAGTGTGTGCCCATTTGTCTCATCACAGGGCCTTTGAAAACAGCACCTGGCAGAAGCTAAAGATAAGAATGTAGCAGTAGAGCTAAGGTAAATGGACTGAAGGTATGAGAATTATTTAGGATCTGCATCACCTAACTTGTGCCTTACCTCAGTATCTCTGCAGGGGGAAAAAAGTGTTTATTATTGGTCAATATTCTGATTCCCTTCCACTTCAGAAATTTGACTTTAACTCTCTGTTTTGTCATTTACGTCCATCTTTCTTTCCATAAAGTGAACCCTTTCCTGTTACAAGTTGATGTTTGCAGGGTGTGAATCCTCACACATCCCCAGGAACAAGAATTATTCATTTTTAAGAGGCTTTCTGTTCTTCTAGTAGTACTAGTGGACCTTCCAAGGAATCTGTTGTTGAAAGTCAGTATAAATAATGAAAGCTAATCTTCAATGTTGAGGTAAAGGCATCAAATATCTTATGAATTCAACACTAGTCTTAATATCTTGAGGCTTGATTGTAGGTAGTTATATTTTTGACACAGTAAGAGGAAGGACAATGTTTACAAAGCTCTCTTCCAGATCATTTTGTTGAAGGAAACTGGAGCATAACTGAATCATATCAGTTGCCTTTTCTGGGGGAAGGCTGAGTGTCACCTGTGTAAGATGAAACAGAAATAGAAATGAAATTACAGAAAGGAAGATACAGAAATGGAGAAAGCCTGCTGTGAATCTTATCCATTCTGCAGCTAGTGTTAGCTCCCTTGTTGAGCAGAGCTGCTATGGGAGGCTGTCTGAATATCAGGGAAATGAGAACCCTTGCTTTTCCTTATGGTGAGCTGGCCTGAGTGGATCAGCTGTGCATTTCATACTGCCCTCTGATGCCTTGGTTGGATCTTAAGGGAATCCAACACTGCCAAGAGAACTGGAAAATCTAAACCCCAAACCCCCTTCCTCTTAGTGATGGAAGCCAACGTGGGCACAAAGGACAGGATGGAAAACAGGCTTTGGCAGGGGCCACAGCTGAGCAGTGAGGATAAAAGGTAAGAGAGGCTGCAGAATTTGGAGGGCTTCCCAGTGCCTGCATAGCAAATTAAGTTCTAGGTTGTTGCAGCGAGGTCTCAACAACACTTAGGGAACAGGGAGCTGAAACAGACCTACTCTCAGCATGCACAACAAAGAGAAAAGGGAGAGTGGAGAAAATGCTGTTTATTCAAAGCAGGGAAATATTGAAGATCAGGTGCTGGCAGATCAAAAGCCATTGAAGTGGTTTGCAACTAGGCTCTGTTGAATGGAGTAACAAGACTTTTGAGAACCTGTTCACATAGCAGCCATTTGTGCAGCAATCTACCAAGTGAGCGGAGATTTTTCGGTGCATTATAGCAATTTAAAAGGCAGAATAATGGTGAGACTGAAACTGTGACACTGGAGAAACAGCTGGAGTTTGGACTGAGATTAAAATGAGTAATAGAATACTCAGCACACTCTTCAGTTGTGTTTTGCTGTATTCTTACAGCACACTTTTTGTTTCTAAGTATTAAAAGCTAATCATCTTTTCACATGGAATTCTTTGAACACGTTTCAGCACATTATGACTAGAAGGCCACATTAAAGAAGAGATTACTCTTAAAATTAACAACAAACCATGGAGGAGATTAAATTTAATGTACTTAGATGCAAAGATTATAATTTGATAAATAGGTTTTTGATGTTTTGTAAAAAAGCTATACAGTTTCTTGTTCCAAATAGAACAATTAAAGAAGCTATCTGATTAATGGGAAGTCATACAATTACAAATCCTTTTTTAATTCTTTTTTTTTCTCCTTTATCTTTGTCAAAGACTTCTATTAATTCTTTTTTTTTTTTTTTTGCTCTTGTAGTTATAGATATGTAACTCAAAAAACCCAGTTTCATTAAAATAGTCAATTTAATTCCTTCTGAAGAGTTCTCATTTGCAGATTTTTTTTTTTTTTTTGCTTGGAAAACTTTCCTTCCTTGCATCTTCTACTTCTACTGCAAAATACAGTATTATTCCAGGAAAATACAATATTATTATACTGCAAAATACAGTATTATTCCAGGAACTGATGGCATTAAGGTGAAAGAAGTGATCTTGTGAAGAAATGCTGGAATTTAACAAGTGATTACAGCACTTTTATCTTACAAGATATGTGCTGGCATCATTCAAGTAAGATAGTAGGAACTGGCCTATGTAAATCCACATTAGTAAGGGTAATGAGTTTGGGTAGGAAGGATTAAACTTAATTAGTTGTGGATCTTGTGCTGATCACCTGCAGTGAATGCATCACCTTTTGTACCTGTATTAGTGCTACTACAGAATAATTTGCCTTTGAGCCTACCAGAGTGCATTTTTAAATGCTGCTCACTCTCTTTGGGGTTCTGTCTCTAGTTGGCATATATATCATATGCTGCTGGAGCTACATGTTATTAATTTATTTTTTAAGGCTCTGCCAGTTGATGTAAGGTCATTTTCCTGTGAGGAGTTGGTCTTTTGTCCCTTTTTCTTTCACATTGTCTCTTACACACATTTAGGTAGTCAGTCCTGTAAGACCACACTGCATTTCTTCTTCTTTCAGGCCATCACTTCAAACCTTTAATCAGCAGCCAGCTTCAGTCTGTGCTGGTGAAAGGAGCAGTGAAAAGCAGCACTGTTAATTTTTTTTAACTCCTCCTATGGTGTTCCTGAGTTGAGGGCTTCTGCTTTACCCCACCAGCAGAAATTAATCATGCCATGAACCTTAACACTGGAAGAACAGAGTCAGAGAACTCTTGTAAAGCCAGAGGAGGTGTGAGTCAGAGCTAAGTATTTTCCTCTATATACCTGCAACATAAAATACTGATTTTTGTAAGTTAAATAAAAGCAATTTGAGCTTACTACTTGTTTAATAAAAACAAGCCTTGCTTGTAACACCTCAAATGAATCTAGAAGCATATAACTGCTGTGCCTTAGTATTGGCAGTGTTTTATCATAACTGAAAAGAATAATGAGGTCCTTTAAGATGATAATTAGCTCCCTAGGTCATCATGCCTCAAAAAAAAAAAAAAAAAAAGTGTTGAACCAGCAGTCTGTGTGAAACTTCCTCTGGTAAAGACAGTGATTAAATAAAGCTGTTTGAGAAGGTGGTAGAAAGAAAACTGCACTGCTTTAACATCACCCCTTGAGATGCTGAGTAAAACGTCCCTGCAGTGGGAGAATTCCTGCTTAACAAAGTATAGAGATTTATGTGCTGGCCAAAGTAATTCCCTGGAAGTGGGACAACAGGGCTCTAAAACATAACAAGAAGCTCAATGATGTGAATTCCTGGTTTTAATTTTTAAATACTTTTTTTTTCGTTGCCTGTTATGTAGAATTGTTTAAGTGAGATTCTTCTCTATGCTTCAGTCCTGACTCAGTTCTGGATGCAGCCTTTCCTGCTGTGTTTATTCCTTACATGACAAAATATGGGCATGATAGGAAAAAAAAAAAGAGAGGGAAATGCAAGAGTAGTGTTGCTATAACCCTGTCTTTGCTCTGAAGATTTTTAGAATAGGTGCCAAAGGTCAGGTTGGGGGTAGAGTGTTGAAAGAAAGAGGATTATGGAGTAATTTTTAAAGGCTACGAGGTTTAGAAAGGGGGGAAAAAAAGGACAGATGGAGAATGTCTTTTGAAGAATTCAGAAAAACAAAGGTGAGGAGTGAAAAACTGCATGGAAACAAGGAAAGAGGGAAAGATGGGCTGTGGCAGTGCAAATAAAAGGAAGGTGAAAAGGCAAAAGTTGCAAGAAGGGGAAGAGCAAACAGAGTCTGTCCTAGGCAATGAGGCATGCCATCTTTTCCTATGAAAATTATGAACCTTAACATCTATTACACTGAGGATTTACCAGGTTGCAAGAGGGTTGAATTATGCCCATGGAAAGTAAAACTGAGAATTAACAGCTGAATTAATCAGTTTCACTGGCTTGAATGATACTCTGCTCTGGATTCTTATGTCTTGTTTCTAAAAGCAGGACATATTTAAGGATTTAACATCACAGAATTAGATGCCATAGCCTGGCCTTATGTGTCTTCACCAATGATGCTGTACTAATCTTATTAGGTTATTTTTTTTCCATTGGTGAAATTGTATCTTCCAGAAACATGACCATTCTCATTCCAAAGATGCTAAATGATGGGAGAACCATCATTCCCTTGGTAGGGATGCTTATGGAATTGCTTGTGACCCCATTGTCAAGCTGTGTCTGACCTCAAAATGTTCCTTTGTGTTGTGTAGATGGGATCAGCTCACCCTGTCTGTGTAACTAATTATCCACTATTCCCAAATCCCAGCACAACCCAGTTTTCACTCTGGCAGGTGAAAATCATTTGTGATCTTTTGCCTGCATGAGCTAATTATATACAGCAGTTCCTAATGCACCAAGATCCCCAAACAGTTTTTCTTTAACATTAGAATTTCTGTACATTACTGAAGGTGCTTGTATTGTCCTTTGCTATGGAAAGCCTTTGGAAATTCTTCAAGGATAAAAAAAAAGAAAAAAACAAAACCAAACACCACAACCACAAGACTGTTTCTCTCTTTCCCTTTTCCCTTTTCCCTTTTCCCTTTTCCCTTTTCCCTTTTCCCTTTTCCCTTTTCCCTTTTCCCTTTTCCCTTTTCCCTTTTCCCTTTTCCCTTTTCCCTTTTCCCTTTTCCCTTTTCCCTTTTCCCTTTTCCCCTTTCCCCTTTCCCCTTTCCCCTTTCTTGTTTTTTTTCTTCGTCTTTCTTCGTCTTTCTTCGTTTTTCTTCGTCTTTCTTCGTCTTTCTTCGTCTTTCTTCGTCTTTCATCCTTCTTCCTTCTTCTTCCCTGTGTATTTGCTTATTTGGTTGTTTGTGTTTTTTTTTTTCTTGTTGCTTTTCCTTTGGATTTGCTTTGGTTTGTTGTTGTGTTATTTTTTTTTCCCTTTTCGAAGAGACCGCCTGCAATTGCCGTTCGACCGGGATCGACACTAATTCCAATTAATAACATTAATCATCTCCCTGAACGTGATGATGATTATGGATATGAGTGCCTAGAAGGGAAAGACTGTGCTAGCTTCTTCTGTTGTTTTGAAGACTGCCGCACAGGATCTTGGAGGGAAGGAAGAATACACATCCGCGTCGCAAAAATTGACTCTTACTCTCGGATCTTCTTCCCAACTGCCTTTGCGTTGTTCAATCTTGTTTACTGGATTGGCTATCTCTACCTATAAGTTTCAGAGGTTGGGCAAACTCAGAAAACCCACAACCCAACACCACAACATGCTAATTGAACATGCTAATTAACGCTTTTCAGTGAGCAGGCAATGATTAGAACTGGTCCAAAACGACTCGAGCTGCTTGGATGATGAAAAACAAAATTGAGGCAATGAGAGGGAATAGGGTGATGTAGTCTCCCTCTTGTGATCAAGCATAGAACTGGTATTTTGAAGAGGAAACTCAAAAATAGATATTCCTAAGATTTAACTCACACGCACACATATTTTTTTGTCTTGCAGAGTTAAGAGGCTATGTTAATTAACTAGATGGTTCCCCATAAGCTTTCGATTTTCATCCTAAATGATCATGCAGATGAAATTTGTAGCATCTCTAACACCTCTGCAAAGAAAGCCTTAATAAAATGGGATTGGTTATTCTCATCCATTTCATCCATAAGGTGATGATTTTATTAATCCCTACTTAAAAAAAAAAAAAGGAAAGAAAAGTTGAAACAAGACATTTCTATTTTTCAACCCACCATTTGTTCTCTGCCATGTGTTAAAAAGAATGATTAAGTCATAATTAATCACATTCAGATTCATACAGAATACAGGGATTAGAGCAGTGAGAAATAGATGGATCACAAGAAGCCCAAGGGTAATTCTGAGCTTGTTTTATCCTGACCGTTGGTACAGACTTTTGGCTTTCAACCTTGGATTTACATTTCTGTTTGTGCATCACTGTTGTGAGTTCCCCTGAAGTTCTCCAAGAGGGCTGCATCTTTCAAAACCTTCTACCCAGCTCCCATTGCTTGCTCATTTCATCAAAAGCAGACGAATTTTGGCTGAGATTTTTGGCCATTAAGCTTAACGATCTTCCCATCCTCTCCATTCCCCTCTGCTGTGTTTGATTCGCGGTCAGGAGCAGAGAACCAGTCATAAGTCTACAGTCAGTAGAATTTGTACCATTAGAGTTTGGAAAACCTGTCACAGTCACTGTATTCAAAGCCACTCTGTTAAATCTCCAGCCCTGAAAGTGCAGTGTGTGCCCTGCCCCACTTTGCATACAGTCTGGTTTGGTAGATGCTGCTTGTTACTGCAAATGCTGCTCACTGAGCCAAACAAAATGGTTTGGATTCCCTGGACCTGTGTCATGGATTGCTGTGTTACTGCCTCTTTCATATTTGCTGTCTAATGAAAAGCCCTGTGATGGGGGTGAGTGGGTTTAAAATAATCCTTATGAGTTCCAGATCCTCCTTCAAGGTCAAAAATCCTAGCATCAGTTCTCCAGCCTGTCTATGGTCACAGCTTCTGTTCACTTTAGCAGCAGTTCTTCAGTAATAACCTTTCTGGACTGACCTCTCTGTGTTGACTGTTGCTGGTTGGCAGCACTTTGTATCTCATCTCTATTTTTAAATCCTTTGTCTTCATTAGGGAGAAGAGCAGTCTTTCCTCCTTTCTCAAAAGAGAAACTGATCTCTAGTGAGTTTGCAAAAAAAAAAAAAAAAAAAAAACCAAAACTGTAAAATTAAGATAATTCATTAAGTAAAAGTCAGAATTACACAGAAGACCTTACAGATCTTTAAAGAGGATTAATGAGATTAGTATTTGGCTGGAGGTAAGGATGTTCAGTACTGGAGATAAAGGCATGATTAATGGCTAATAATAGAAAAAGATACAAGGACCCCTCCAATATTTCTGTTGAATGTGCTCCTTCCTCTGAATTTCTCAGTAAAGATTAATGTATTTTTATATCCTAGTTGGTACCAGACATAATAAGATATGATGTGCAATACACATTTCAGAGGAAATACTGCTGCAGTGTTCAGCCTGAAAGTTTTATAGAGAATGCAAGGCTCTGGGCAGTGATTCTGGAAGAAAGTGTGGCAGAGACGATCCCATTTTAATAGAAAATTCTATCAGTATTTAGCTGATGAAATACGAAAGTGATAGAGAGAATCTGAAAGTGTGGCAGAGAAGATCCCATTTTAATAGAAAATTATATCAGTGTTTAGCTGATGAAATACAAAAGTGAGTGAGAGAATCTGAAAGCCTGCAATGGAGGTTGGCTGACAGTATTTGTTGCATGACCTTTATGGAGCACCAACATCTTCTGCCTGTTAGCCTGAGCGTGGAAGTGTGGCATCATTAACAACACTGATCTGCTGTAATTTACTTTTTCTTTCGAGTCTCATTTTCCAGCAACTGTTCAGTAGAATGGAAATGTGTCACTTTTAATTCCATAGTGCAGCTTGATGCTTCTTGACAGCACGCTGAGCACATTTCTCTGTAGGAGGAGTGAAGGTGGCTTCAGCAGCAGTGTGTTGGATGTGTACTTGAGGAGCAGTTCACCCTCTTTGTAATATGAGGCCCAGATTTTTGTGAGCTCCTGAGTTTCATTAATTCACCTCTAAACAAAAAGAACCTGGGGAAAAAAATAAGAACAAACCAAAAAACAAACTTGGCACTTCACAAGAGGAAATACAAATTTCACAGCCTGCTTTCCTCTGGCACCTCTAGTTAGCTTTTATTTTTTCCCCCTATTCATGTGCTTGTCAGTTGCCAATCAGCCTCCAGTGACTGAATTGGAGAGCAGAAAACATTCAGAATTGGCAAGGGATGGATCAGAATGCTTTCATCTCTAATTTCTATGAAACAATGTAATGGAGTGTTAAACCTATTGAATCTTATGGCTCTTTGGCTTGTGGATACACTTCTGTCTGTTGATGAACTTTCCTGTGTCCTTCATTCGTTTCTGATGAAATAGTTTTAGTTTCCCATAGTACTGTGAGTGCAAATAGAAATGGGAATGCAGTGAACTGTATAACATGGCATGTAATAAATGTGTTATTTTAGTCAAATGTGTTTTGTTTCTAGTCTGCCTGTAAACACTTGATTCCAGTGATTCTTAAAAAAAAAAAAAAAAACAAAACACCAAAAACCAATGGAAAGAAACAGAGACTATAATTACTTGGACCTCTCATTTTTCCAGCCTACCTGGGTAAAAGTTTGTTTACTGATGGCTGGGATCACAGTATTTGGAGTCATATCTTTCTGACCATTACTGCTTAAGCACATGCTTAAACCTATTCCTAATCAGTACTGTAATTAGAGCAGAATTCAGAAAAGCCTCTGCTTATGTACTGTCATAAAGAGTGATGCCATCCTGAAGTGATGCCATTAACACATGCTTAATTTGCACTAATTTCAATAATGAGTGTTCAGCAGCTCAGATGATTGAACATTAATGATGTGAGCCAGAGCCTCTTCAGTAAGTCATTTTCTCACTGAAAGAGAGGGACAGGAGAGGAGAAGCTGCCATAAAGTTGGAGGTATGGAAAAGTCTGTGGAGACTGTTTCAGAGTGCACCTATCTTAAGCATCTCCTGAAAGGTATTTTTCACCCAAAGATGCTTTTCCTTGATGTCTCTGTATTAGTGTTCACCACTTGTCTACTTAGTAGTGAGTAGCTGTCAGTGTGTTCTTATTTGGTAAGGTTCTGTCTGTGCTTGTACCTCCCTGATGTTCAGTGCCTGTCTTCTGTGTCTGACTGAGTGTGTTTCATGTAGTGGCAGTGCAGCCAAAGCATGAGCTCTGGGTAAGGTGCTTTATATTCACCTGTTGATGTGCTTCAAAGGCTTCAACCTCCTCTGGTTTTCTGACATTCAGAGACACAGGAGTGTGTAAGACTTTGAAGGAGAATCACCTCCCACATGGTTTTTGTCATTTTCTGTTGCTTATTGGCTGCGGTAGCAAAAGACTTGATTGAAACCAAAGTGTGAGCTGTGCTTGTAGTTTGTGAACACCTTTGACCTTGCAATTGAAAGCCCAAGAGGAGGAGTCTGGATTTATAAATCTGCCTAAAGTCTTGCAGGTTTTGTTTAATTGCATCGGTCTTCATGACACTCTACTGTTTCCAGATATCTGAGAATCTTTGCTAACATAGTTATTAGGTTCTTTAACCGATTGCAGTTTTTCTCAGTGGCACATTAAATGTGATCTGGTTTTGTTTGTGAAATAATTCTCTATTATTTTGTTTTTTAAGCCATTATAACAAGCATAAAAAATAGAAAGTACTGTAGAATTCCTCAGTTAAAGAATACAAGGCTAGGAAGTGGAATTACTGTCCAGAAAAAGCTCAGTGAATGTCCACACACCCCTGGGAATGTTCTGTGGGGAAAACTGACTCACATTGAGAGGCAAAATATTCAGCAGGCTATGTAAAAAGCCTTTGTATTGATTCATGCCATGGGCTTCATACCCAAGCAGTGCAAGCCAATGAAAGGAGTAGATCTGTCCTCCCTTCTTCACTCATCTCTTGTTTCTGCTACACTTGCACCAGCAACAGCAGTTGTAAAGCTGTGTTGCCAGGTAAATCAAAACCTGAAAACTTACCTTGACTCTTTTGAAAGCTAATGTTTCAACCAACTGGGGGGGATTACCTGACTGAACACCCAAGACTTATAACCAAGTTCTCTTTTAAGACAGGTGATGGGAGCTTGCAGCTGGAGGCTGAAGGATGGCTTCTGCTAATGGACATCTTCCATTCTTTTGAGAATCTGCATTGAAAGCTGGTGTGAAAGAAAAAAGGAAGGATGAAATGTAGGGGGGAAAGGTTACTGGAGACAGTGATTCCAAAATCCAATTGCATGGATCTGAGTGACTTCTATTTAGTTAATAGGTTTCTTGCTGGAAACCTATCAACTCTTCATTTTCCTGCAACATCATTAAATCTTCTTTCTTCTTTAATTATAAAACCAAACCCCATGCATTTCCTGTGCATTGATTGCAGAACAAATGAGCATTAGACAGTTACCCTGAGTGATCATTCTGGTGAAACTGACAGAAGAGGAGAAATCAGGTTAAATGAGAAGGAGGCCAAGGTGTCTAAATCTTCACAGAGCTCAGTCTTGTGGGTTCTGAGTTGTCTTTTATGATGCTAGAGACAAGGCAATAAATAGTAAGCTTTTGCTTTTACTGACTAGTAAATCTCACTAAGAAAGATAGAGTGTTAATAAAGGCTTTAGAGGAAACATCAGAGAGCCTATGGATGTAGGAAATTAGCTAATAACTGCAACAGACTAAAAGATCCAGCCCTCTTTTCTACAGGTGGGTCTTGTTGCCTGATGACAATGTCTTGTTTCTAAAAAAATTTGTTAAAAGTCTCCTGGTATTTTAAGGGGGAAAAAAAAAAAGCCAGGCAAACCATAAAACTCCTGGACAATCTCCATTCCCTTTCCCAGTGAGAAATCTTTGTTTGCCTGCAAGTTTTGCTTATCAACAGTACTTGAGCTTTTTGAGTCGAGTCACAGGGAGTGTAAGACAGAAGCCCTATAAAGTGTTCTACCTTATTCTTCCTCTCAGTTCCTTTTCTTAATAAAGAAAAGAGTTTCAGAAGAGTAGGTGGATGGCATGTGTAAATGAGGACAATTTTGCTGTTGAGAACAGGGCCAGAGTCCCACCAGCTGATGGGATCAAGAGAGACAGGAATCTACTTGCAGTAATGTTGCTTCTCTTTGGTCATTCTTTGCAGCAGCTTCTTTTCCATACATCTCTACAAGGCTACCTGAGACCTGAACAACTTTCAGGTTGGAAGCAATTCTTGTGTGTGTTTCTGACTTCACAGAATGATCTCTGTCATTAAGGTTTGAGCCTTGCTGAATTCAAAAGCAAAGGTTTCTTCTTGAAGTTTCCCTCTCTGAGCATTGCAGGTAGGAGAGGTCTTGTCTTGGAAAAGTGATTTTTCAGTTGGTCCCGCAGAGAAGCTCTGCAGGGTGACATTAGGATTGGTTTCTTATTTAGACTTGAAAAGGTGGAAGGCTGTTAACAGCAATGACCAGCACTGCCCCTGCAGGGGATGTAACACCTTTGCCAATTGGATATTTAAAACCAAAACCCAACCCCAGCTGCTGTGGGTGGGAAGTGAGAATGAATCATTATTTCACTGCTGAGGTCGATTTCCCCTTGAGTTATTTTTTTTCCCCTGCTCCTTTGGAAGAGAGTAAATAGGAATCACAGTCTCACAGTATATGAGAGGTTGGAAGGGACCTCAAGAGATCATCAGGTCCAACCCCCCTGCCAGAGCAGCATCACTTAGGGGAGTCTGCACAGGAATGCATCCAGGTGGGTTTGGAAAGTCTCCAGAGAAGGAGACTCCACAACCCCCCTGGGCAGCCTGTTCCAGGGCTCTGTCACCCTCACTGGAAAGAAGTTTCTCCTCATGTTGAGCTGCAATCTTCTCTGTTTTAGTTTGAACCCATTGTTCCTTGTCTTATCACTGTGAACCACCCAAAAGAGCCTGGCCCCCTCCCCTTGACACCCACCCCTCAGCTATTGATAGACATTGATCAGATCCCCTCTCAGTCTTCTCTTCTGCAGACTAAACAGCCCCAGGGCTCTCAGTCTCTCTTCACAGGGGAGATGCTCAAGTCCCCTAAGCATCCTCATGGCTCTCTGTTGGACTCTCTCCAGCAGGTCTCTGTCTCTCTTGAACTGGGGAGCCCCAAACTGGACACAGGATTGCAGCGGTGGTCTCAGCAGGGCAGAGCAGAGAGGCAGAAGAACTTCGCTAGTCCTGCTGGGCACACCTTGCTTGATGCACCCCAGGATCCCCTTGGCTCTCTTGGCCACAAGAGCACATTGTTGTTTCTGTGGCTTGTGAAACCTGCAGGAAGCAGCTTGTAGTCATTTATAACAGGTAAAGGCCTGTTTGTCCCTCTGCCCACTGGTGGCACAGGAGCAGGAACAATGAAGATGCTTCCACTACAGCTCAGGTGTTGCAAGACAAGTAAATGTGGACTTCCACATATCAACAGCCCCAATGCACCCACACAATCTGTGTTCACACTGTAGTCAAAAGTAAAAAAAAAAGAGTCTTAGTTGTTTGTGCTTCTTCACAGGATCTGTTGTATTTCCCACTGCTCTCCATTATGAATACTTAGACTTTTTGTGTGAATGTCAAAATGAAACCTTTACTTACATCTAAAATTGCTATAGAATCATGGAGTGGTTGGGGTTGGAAGGGACCTTCAAAGGTCACCTAGTCCAGCTGCCTCTGTAGTAAGCAGGGGCATCCTCAACTAGATCAGGCTGCCCAGAGATCTCTTGAGCCTCACCTTGAATATCTCCAGGGATGGGGCCTCAAGCACCTCCCTGGGCAACCTGTGCCAGTGTTCCACTACCCTCACAGTAAAGAACTTGTTCCTAACATCCAATCTAAATCTTCTCTAGTTTGAAGCCCTTTTCCCTTGTCCTATCACTGTAAGCCTTTGTAAACAGTCTCTCTCCATCCTTCATTGAAGCCCCCCTTCAGGCACTGGAATATGGATTCTTAAACTAAAGGATCAGAGTCTGGAAATCTCATGTTGATTCCTATCTTGGAAAATTTAATATTTGTTCTTAATTGCTGTTTCCAATTAAGTACATAATACTGCTGTTAATTTCTATTATAGTAGTTTTATAAACAATTGCAATGGTCTAATCCCTAAATTTGCAGCAATGTGCTTCAAAACTAACATTTGTTGCTTTATTCTGTGCCTCAGTATTTATTGTTTTGAGGTTCCATTATTTAAATACAGTCTTAATGCAAGTCTCCATCTCTGCATCTCATCTCATCTAGTGTTTCAGTGATTCATAGTTTGGGCTTTGTACTTCACTAATGCATTCCCCTCCCCCCCACCCTTTCTTTTTAAATGATGCTACCTAAGTGAACATTCATACCCCGCATTTAATTTCATAGTGTTTTGGCACCAGTGGAAAATATTTCTGTATTATGCATCAATGTTCCTTTAAAAATTATTTATCAAAGGCCCTGTGGATAAATTACTGAAAAAAAAAAAACAAACCAACAACTAAAGTATATTAAGATAAATTTTGTAAGTCAGGGTGCTGCTTCTAATGATTATATATAAAATGCATGATGCTGGTGCAAAAGTATTTCAGTTTTCCTTCCAAAAGCTTCCTCAGTTGGGCTAATAATATTAGAAGTGTGCTGATATTTACAGTTCTGTTCAGTTATTTGGTACTTTTCCAATAGCCTTGGTATGCACTCAGCCATTATTACATTCAATTACCTGGAAACATCAAGGTATCCTCACAGGCTTTTAATGTGATTAAGCCATGACTTCTCCAAGCCTTTCTTAAAATACTGTCATCCATTGTGTGCAATGCCAAAACTAAAGCATTTGCAGGCATTAAATGGATTGTCATTTGCTCCTCCAGTTGAACAAAGCCTGTCTGCTGGCTTAGACTGAAATGTTGATGTCCTCATTTTAATACTTGACAACATCGTTAGTGGGCACAGGTGAACCAGAAGGCTTCTTTCAAATGATAAACTGAAGATGCTCTTGGCTAAATCCTGTATGCCTGAGACTTTGTCAGTGTGGTAGGAATCAGTGGTGATGGGAAAGGTGTGGAATGCATCCATGTGTAGACTGGGAAGCAAGACGTGAAGAGTTTTATATGTACAGCTAGTTCTGATTGTCATGTTAGCAGGCTTTTCCCCCTCTCATAAAATTTATGCTGTTATATGTGACCCCAAAAAAACCCCAACAAACAACCATTTAGGTTTGCAGTTAGAATGTAGAAGTGGTTCAGAAGCTTACAATCATGATGACCTTATTGTGGCCTGCCAGTATCTGAAGGCAGCTACAAGAAAGCTGGGGAGGAACTTTTTAGGATATCAGGACTAGGGGGAATGGAATAAAGTTGGAAGTGGGGAGATTCAGACTGGACATGAGGAAGAAGTTCTTCCCCATGAGAGTGGTGAGAGCCTGGAATGGGTTGTGCAGGGAGGTGTTTAAGGCCAGGCTGGATGAGGTTCTGGCCAGCCTGCTGTAGTGTGAGGTGTCCCTGTCCATGGCAGGGGGGTTGGAACTGGATGATGCTTGTGGTCCCTTCCAACCCTGACTGGTTCTGTGATTCTATGACTCCATTGGATGGGTTTGTGGATTCATTTTTAGCTGAACTCTTTTTACTGAGGAAGAAAGGGAGAAGACAGATGTCCTGGTTGAAGACAGGTATTGCTATCACTGAAGGTAAACAGGAAAATTTACAGATGATGACTCCGTTGGAGGGATTTGTGGATTCATTTTCAGTTGAACTCTTTTTACTGAGGAAGAAAGGGAGAACACAGCTGTCCTGGTTGAAGATTGCTACCACTGAAGGTAAACAGGAAAACTCACTATTTGGTGACAAAATGATTTATAGATAGAGGTAGCAGCAAATTTCTTCAATGCTGAGGAAGTTGCTGTGATTACATTTTCAGGGTAGATGGATTCTGTTCTTTATTTTGATAACTTTGTTGGTGCCATGTTGAAAAAAATGATTCAGTTTGACACTTTTTGGTACACTCTTAGCTTTTTTTGGGTGGCTCATTTGCTGATGTGCAGATGAAGATGTATGAACAAGTCCTGATTTTCAGATGGTGAGCCTTTGGCCCTTTCTAAAAATCATTCCTTAAGCTTCCAGTTTGAACCATCAACTACTACTTGAACTGAGTAGTTTGGCATCACTGAGAGTGTTGTAATTGAATGGGAAGTTTAGATTAATACAGAGCAGATTCAATATATATTTCAAGGCCAACATTTTCTAGCCTTTTGGTCTCTCTTGATGTGGGATGTTAGTTTTTAATTCTTGTGTTTCAAATTTTCTTGAGGTATGGGGAGAGATGAAAGCAAATGGCCAGATTTCACCCTGTGGGGTTCTTTTGACAGCACTATGCCTCATGCAGAATAGTGCACCAGCTGCTAAAAGCTGATTCTATTTGAGGACTGGTGAGCTGGTGAGACTTTGAGGCTGATGGCAGGAACTAACAAGCTCAGAAAGGAGGTGCTTGTGGCCCTCATTATCAGAAGGGGCTTGGCTGCTCAAGGCTTTGAAAACAGAATTTCTGACGCAAGATTATGGGAGAGAGCTGAATTATAAAAACTTCTAAGGGAAAAAAAAAAAAAAAAACAAACCCACAAAAATCTCAGAAACCTCTGGCCAGGAGGAGACTGGCAGTAGTTTGAAGGATAGGTTTTATAGCTCATGGCTGTACTGTGAATATTAATGTCTGTTGAATTTTCATCTAAGTGTTTGCACTAGTCCTTGTGCACTGAGTGGAAACCTGCTTGCACCCTGGTGCATGGTTCATACAGATGTTTCTGAGATGTAGCCTGTAATCTTCTAACTGTAAAATTCTGAAAGCCATAGTCTTAAAAGATAAATGAAAAGCCCACCATCCAATACTGTGTGCTCTGTGCCAAATGAATAGAGTAGATGTTTGTGCTCTTATGTCTCTTAAACCGCTAAGAACCCAGAGACTTTCACCACTGAACTTTGTAAAGCAGTTGTAATGCATTGTTTTTACTGTATCTGCTGTGAAGTTGATTGGTTACACTGTGAAAAAAAAAAAGTAAAATAAATAGTGCCTGGCTACTTATTTTTTGATGTGTTTTATTTTCTGCTTGTCATTCATTCTTTTCTCTGAAGGGCCGTGGTGATAACAGCCACTCTGGTGTACGAAAATAGTCTTACACGCTGCTCTGACTGGGGGCTTTACAATTTTCCCTCTCCTCCTCTTTCCCTCCCTCCCCTCCTCTCTCCCTCCCTCCCCTCCTCTCTCCCTCCCTCCCCTCCTCTCTCCCTCCCTCCCCTCCTCTCTCCCTCCCTCCCCTCCTCTCTCCCTCCCTCCTCTCCTCTCTCCCTCCCTCCTCTCCTCTCTCCCTCCCTCCTCTCCCTCTCTCCCTCCCCTCCCCTCCTCTCTCCCTCCCTCCCTCCCTCCCCTCCCCCTCCTCTCTCCCTCCCTCCCTCCCCTCCCCTCCCCTCCTCTCTCCCTCCCTCCCCTCCTCTCTCCCTCCCTCCCTCCCCTCCCCTCCTCTCTCCCTCCCTCCCTCCCCCTCCCCTCCCCTCCTCTCTCCCTCCCTCCCTCCCCTCCCCTCCCTCCTCTCCCTCCCTCCCTCCCCCCCCCTCCTCTCTCCCTCCCCCCCCTCCTCTCTCTCCCTCCCCCCCCTCCTCTCTCCCTCCCTCCCCCTCCTCCTCTCCCTCCCTCCCCTCCTCCTCTCTCCCTCCCTCCCTCCCCTCCTCTCTCCCTCCCTCCCTTCCCTCCTCTCCTCTCTCCCTCCCTCCCTCCCCTCCTCTCTTCTCTCCCTCCCTCCCTCTCCCTCCTCCCTCTCTCCCTCCCCTCCCTCCTCCCCTCCTCTCCTCTCTCCCCTCCTCTCCTCTCTCCCTCCCTCCCCTCCTCCTCCTCACCTCTCTCCCCTCCCTCCCCTCCTCTCCTCTCTCCCTCCCTCCCCTCCTCTCCTCTCTCCCTCCCCTCCTCTCCTCTCTCCCTCCCCTCCTCTCCTCTCTTCTCTCCCTCCCTCCCCTCCTCTCTTCTCTCCCTCCCTCCCCTCCTCTCCTCTCTCCCTCCCTCCCCTCCTCTCCTCTCTCCCTCCCTCCCCTCCTCTCCTCTCTCCCTCCCTCCCTCCCCTCCTCTCTCCCTTCCTCCCTCTCCTCCTCTTTCCCTCTCCTTCCAGAAGTATTACATCAATAGAACATCAGTCATCCAAGAGAACTAAAGCTCTGGAATTAAAATTCCACTCCATCAGCCAATTTGGCTGTGGTCAGTTTTATAGCTAATGAAAGATGTCTTGCTTATACTGCCAAGAGGAGTGGTCCTGCTCTTCCCCACAAGCCCTTCACCTCTACTAGTGCTGTTGCTATTCCTGCTTTCCTTCCCCTTCCAGGATCCCTCAAAGCCATGATGTGTGCCTGCTTCTTTATTTGTCTTGTTTCTCAGTTTAGGAAAGGTTGCAACTTGTGTTAGACATGTGGGGCAAAGAGCAGGGCTCACACTGAGAGCAAATATCCAGGGCAAAAATCACACCTCATTATTTTCATCAATATGCTTTGCTCTCTTGCCTTGCTGGCTCACCAGAGGATCTGCCTGGAAGTATCAGACTCCTTCTGTGGTCAGTCCCAGAAAATATTCTTTATTGATTCTAAACAAAGTGTGGAAAGGTAATGAGGGTGCAGTCAAAACGAAAATTCTGGGAAAGGAGTCACAGAAGCACAGAATGTTACGGGTTAGAAGGGAGCTCCAGAGATTATCCAGTCCAACCCTCCTGCCAGAGCAGGATCATCTAGGGCAGGTCACACAGGAGCACATCCAGACAGGTTTTGAAAACCTCCAGAGAAGGAAGTTCCACAACCTCTCTGGGCAGCCTGTTCCAGTGCTGCATCACCCTCACATTGAAAAAGCTTTTCCCTGTATTTAGGTGGAACCTCCTCTGCTCCAGCTTGCACCTATTGCCCCTTGTCCTGTCATTGGACATCACTGAGCAGAGCCTGGCTCCATCCTTCAGCACCAAAGTGTTCTGGAAAACGTCCTAGGTGTCTGCAGTTTCCTATACATCCTTTTTAGATGAACATCAAAGGTCCCAGCAATACCTACATCCCCTTTAGCATCACATGTTCTTTTTTTCCCCCCCTGCTAACTACCTCTGCTATTATGTTACTTAAATTATTAAGGGTTATTTAAGGTATAATAGGATGCATTTATATTTTTCTTTCAGATTGTTGATGTCCTCTCTGTTCTACAAAGGCTACAATGAACTGTGGTATTTCAGAACATCAAACCTCTCAAGCATAATGTTTTGAATGGCTTTTTAGCTCACAAAAAAAAAAAAAAAATCAAAACTCTCGCTTCCACAGTACTGATGTAGCTGATAAAAGAGGGAATTAGGCAAAGGCTTTATGTACAGGCTTCAGAGTAAAACCTGTCATCTGTATTTTGAAGGTAAACATTTTTCATTATTACTGTCAATAGGGTGAATTTCAGCAATAGATGCCTGCAAGGAGCTAAAATGAATTAATTTCTCTCTGACATGCCAGGAAAAAAAAAAAAAAATCATTTTCTACAAAATGGAGACTCCTAAGGCTTGGAGTGGGCACATACCTTGTGGCCTGAAGTTATGTCAGTGCAGAAAATGTGTGAGGCAGTAAATTTTTAAAGAGTTCCCAACTATATTTATCTTGGTAATAGCTAATATTCAGTTTTTCTTGATATTAATTAGTAAACAAACTTCATAGCTAGTCTTTATTAGTAACACCCCATTTTATTATTTGCTAATAGCATCTGCAGTAGAAATTGAAGAGCCATTTTAAAATGTAGATTAGGAACTCAAAGGGTCCAAATGAAGCCTGTGGATGTTTTAAGAATCCCAGCCAGAAGAAAGCAACTGCTGCTTTTCAAAGCAGGTAGGTAAAGTTGTTTCTGCACTCCATGCCCTAAGGTCCTGCATTGTGGCTTGCTGGGAGGGACAAAACCAAGTTGTGTGCCCTGAGATTGCCCTCAGAGTTGTTCTTGGTCAGGGTGAGTTCTGTGATGCTCTCTCAGAGTTGTTCTTGGTCAGGGTGAGTTCTGTGATGCTCTCTCAGAGTTGTTCTTGGTCAGGGTGAGTTCTGTGATGCTCTCTCAGAGTTGTTCTTGGTCAGGGTGAGTTCTATGATGCTCTCTTAGAGTTGTTCTTGGTCAGGGTGAGTTCTGTGATGCTCTCTCGGAGTTGTTCTTGGTCAAGGTGAGTTCTGTGATGCTCTCTCGGAGTTGTTCTTGGTCAGGGTGAGTTCTGTGATGCTCTCTCAGAGTTGTTCTTGGTCAGGGTGAGTTCTGTGATGCTCTCTTAGAGTTGTTCTTGGTCAGGGTGAGTTCTGTGATGCTCTCTCGGAGTTGTGCTTGGTCAGGGTGAGTTCTGTGATGCTCTCACCTCTCTTTTGGGAAGGTCTCTGCTCTAGTGAGACCTCACTTGGAGTACTGTGCACAGGTCTGGAGCCCTCAATACAGGAAGGGCATGGACCCAATGGAGAGGGTCCAGGGGGTTCAGCACCTCTGCTACATGAGGACAGGCTGAGGGAGCTGGGGGTGTTCAAGGCTGGAGAAGAGGAGGCTCTGATGAGACCTAATGACAACCTTCCAGTACCTGAAGGGGGCTACAAGAAGGATGGAGAGAGACTGTTTGCAAATCCTGCAGTGACAGGACAAGGGGGAATGGCTTCCAAGTAGAGAAGGGCAGATTTAGATTGGATATCAGGAAGAAGCTCTTCACTATGAGGGTGGTGGAACACTGGAACAGGTTGCCCGGGGAGGTGGTTGAAGCCCCTTGCCTGGAGATACTCAAGGTGAGGAACACACTGAGGCCTTGGGCAACCTGATGTAGTTGGGGATGTCGCTGCTGAGTGCAGAGAGGTTGGATTGGATGACCTTTGGAGGTCTCTTCCATCCTGGACCATTCTATGATTCTATGATTGTTGTTCAGTCTGTCGACGAACGCTCAGCGCTGCTCTCATCAGTAGCTGCTACTTAATCCATACTTAATACTTATGTTTGTGACTTGACAGAGGACTGGGTTTGATTCCCTGTGTTTGGAACTGTACAGCAATGGACTTTGAACAATTGCTTGTTAGATTGTCTCCATCCATCTCCTCCTTGTTAAGTTAGGGATTTGTTGCTGCCTTCGGATAGCAGAGTGCTTTTAAAATCCTAACCTAATTGTTTCACTTAAATGGGAAAACCTTGTTACAGACAACCTTCACCTTTCCCAGCAGCCACAATGAAGATAAATGTGAATGGGTTATTGTCACAGTATTCCAAGAAAAAAAAAAAAAAAAGAGAACACCACCACATTAGGGGAAGTTATACATCACACCTGACTTGTCCTCCAGACTGCTGGGGATTTGTGGTCAATCACTGGGCAGAGGCAGAAGCATGCAGACAGCCATTAATGGAGCATTTGCTCTCAGTGAGAGTGTCTTGTGAAGCAGGCAGCAGGAAGAAACTTGTGAAAACTTGGATGGTGTGAAGGTATAGAGAAATAATTGTTGTTGGTTTTTTTGTTTTGTTTGCTTGGGGTTTTTTTTGGTTTGGGTTTTGTCTGTTTTGGTTTGGTTTGTTTTAATGTGGACCACCTAGTAAGTGATTCAGTCAGTGGGAATTATGAATTCCTCAGTGCATGGTTGCCTCTAAGATCTCTCAGCTTTCTGCACACTCTGCAGCCTTTATGACTGAAGCTCTTCTCCAGGAGCAAGCACTTTTTAGTATCTCCCTTAGCACAGAGCCAGCATCATCCTGCTGCTGCCTAAGGAAAGAGGACAAAAGGCCCTTTGCCAGACATTATTCTTAGACTTTGACCACTCCCCAGCCTTGTTGCCCTTCTCTGGACACTTTCCATCATCTCAACATCTTTCTTAAACTGAGGTGGCCAGAACTGGACACAGTACTCAAGGTGTGGTCTAACCAGTGCTGAGAACAGGGGCAGGATGCTCTGCAGGCTGTGAGTCTTTTCAGTGCCTCTGCTTAACAGAGTGGGGAACCAGGAGGCTTTAAACCCAAGAGGCAGGCTTCCCACCACCCCGCTCTCCTGCCTTCTGGGAGAAAGGCAGCAGTGCCTTCTACTCAGAGACTCATGGCTCAGAGGGAAGAAGGACACTACTGTCTTTCTCTCCCAATACCTACCCCATAGGACATACTGGTGTTTTTTTTTCGAGGGTTGGTGGGGTGCAATGCTTGAGAACGAGACAGGAGATGAATCACTGAGAGAATATCTATATTCTTCTTGCTGGAACTTCATCTGCAGAATTAATTCTGCAGAATGCCTCTTGGCCATTGCTGTCAGCTAATGCAAAGTCATCTACTGTGCTATTTTCCTGAGCAAGTTGTGGTTTTGTCTCACGAGCCTGCCTCAGTTTTACCAGCATTGCTGTTTCTCTGTCCTCCTGCTTTATCTTGCCTGTCACTGTTTCACTTGTAGGCAGCTGCCCTAAAAACACCAATCAGTCACTTTCACAACTGTACATTCTAAATGGATTAGCACAGAGGGGTGAATGAAAATCTCTGGATTCTAGGCCTTTCCAACCACTTGAGGCTCTGAACTGTTTAGAGAAGGGAGAGAGCTTTGCAGCAAGCTGAGATTAACCTCTCTTTGTTTTGTATTTCCAAGCTCTTTGTTTTCTCCAATGAAAATATTCCCTTTGAAAGCTTGCCTTCATGAAAGGGGATTATTGCTTGCCTGAGAAATAATAATTAGCTGATAATTTAGATTGAAAATAAACCACTAGGTCATGATTCAAAGTCCAAAAGAGAAACTGTAGTCTTCTGTGTGGAAAACTAAAGTTATATTCTGGTTTGTTTTTTTTTTTTTTTTCTTTTTCTTTTTACATTTTAATGGTGGCAATACCTTAAAAATATGCTCAGGACAGCTGGAAAAATCACTTTTAGGTTGATGAAGAAAGAAGTTGGTTATGAAGGATGCTTTCAGGGGATAATGTCCATAGTCAAGGAATAACAGAAGTGAGCAACTAGTGAGGGCTGTCTCTCATTTGAAACTGAAATAGCATCTGTTGTTGAATGGTTTCTGTTCTTTTAGGTGTTGCTTTCCAGAACACAGAGATGTTGCTCTTTTTGCTTTCAGGGGACTCTGAGGACATTATCTCTGAGGAGATAATGGAGAAAATCCAACAGAGAGCCAGGAGGATGCTCGGGGGACTTGAGCATCTCCCCTGTGAAGAGAGACTGAGAGCCCTGGGGCTGTTTAGTCTGGAGAAGAGAAGGCTGAGAGGGGATCTGATCAATGTCTATCAATAGCTGAGGGGTGGGTGTCAAGGGGAGGGGGCCAGGCTCTTTTTGGTGGTTCACAGTGATAAGACAAGGAACAATGGGTTCAAACTTGAACAGAGAAGAGTTCAGCTCAACATGAGGAGAAACTTCTTTCCAGTGAGGGTGACAGAGCCCTGGAACAGGCTGCCCAGGGGGGTTGTGGAGTCTCCTTCTCTGGAGACTTTCCAACCCCACCTGGATGCATTCCTGTGCAGACTCCCCTAAGTGATGCTGCTCTGGCAGAGGGGTTGGACCTGATGATCTCTGGAGGTCCCTTCCAACCTCTGATATACTGTGAGACTGTCATACTGTGAGATCATCTGGTATGACCTGTGCTAGGTTCTGTGGTCCTGCTCTGGCAGGGGGGGTTGGACTCAATGACATTTGGAGGTCCCTTCCAACCCCTAACATCACAAAGTTGTACATTTCATGGAGTTCATCTAGAAATGCAGACTCCAAACCAGCAAGCAAAAAAACCCCATGAGTCTGACTGCATCAGGCTTTCCAAAGGGTGGTTGTTCATGACTTAAACCTCAGGAAATGGAGGTGCTGCCATTTGGGGATCTTGTCAATGTCTTTAAATATCTGAGGAATGGGTGTCAAGATGAAGGTGCCAGGCTCTTTCTGGTGGTGCCCAGTGACAGGACAAGGAACAACAGGTACAAGCTGGAACACAGGAAGTTCCACCTCAACATGAGGAGGAACTTCTTCACTGAAGGGTCACAGAGCACTGGAATAGGCTGCCCAGAATGGTTGTGGAGTTTCCTTCTGCAGAGACTTCCAAAACCTGCCTGGATGTGTTCCTTTGTGACCTGCCCTAGGTGGGAGGAGGATGCACTCAGTGATGTCTGGAGGGACCACTCTGTGATTTCCCATGGTAATGTAGAAGAAATGTCCATTTCCCTCAAAATTTCTTCTTTTTTTTTTTTTTTTCTTGTTTTCTCTGTGAATGCTGTTGTTGAAAGTACTACTTAGTGTAGCTGTAATGCTTGTGTCTAAAGAACTAATTACCCTGTGACTGGGCAATATCTTTTACCTGGAAGGGAACTTGGCTTTTCACTCCAGCATACAATGTAATCCTCTTCATGAGAAGCTGAAAAAGCTCTTTCTCAGAGACATCTTTCTTTGGGCTTGGAATTATGTTTGGAAGTCTTTGTGTTCCCTTAGAGCTGTTCACTGCTGGGGATGAGCAGAGTGTTCTCCTACCAGCCTAATCAGTGGTCTAGTGGAGAGCAAACCTCTGATTCCAGTGTTTTAATTAACCTTGTGTGTTCCCATGGAACATGTGAATTGCCTCCCAATACTTTTAACACTCCTGCTCATGTTATGCTTTCATGTTCAGAATAAATCTGAGTGGAGCTCTTTTCAGAACTTGGGTGAGGAAGAAGTCCCTCTTCTGGAGACATTGTCAAAGAGGTGAGCTAAGGTTTATGGTACCAAAATGTTCATGAACTGCACATGCTGCCACATGCCTACCTATGGTTCCCTTAGGGTATTCTTCTGCAGGCTGTGGTATGCTTTTTTTTTTTTTTTTCCCCATGAATACAGATTGTTTCACATTCTGTGTTTCACCTGTGTCATATACCACACAGACTGAGAAGTAGAGCAGAGTCCACTTGATGAGTTAATTATGTTTTTCTTGTTTTATGAACAATGATGGTAATGCAACAAAGGCTTCTAGAAGAATTTCAGGGTTCAAATATTTTTTCATGGCAGCTACTGTAAGCAATGAATATCTATAATCTGAATGGCAGGGTTGATTTTTCTGGCATTCTTTTCACTACTGGATGCTGTTCTCAGAACTTTCACAGACTCACAGAATGTTAGGGGTTGGAAGGGGCCTCGGAAGCTCATCCAGTCCAACCCCCCTCCCAGAGCAGGATCACCTAGAGCAGATCACACAGGAATGCATCCAGGCAGGTTTTGATATCTCCAGAGACGGAGACTCCACAACCCCCCTGGGCAGCCTGGTCCAGTGTTCTGGCACCCTCACAGGGAAAAAGTTTTTCTCCTGTTTCCATGGAACTTCCTATGCCTCAACTTCCACCACTGCCCCTTGTGCTGGCATTGGGCATCACCCAGCAGAGCCTGGCTCCAGCCTCTGGGCACTCACCCTGCACATCTTTATCAAGATGAATGAGGTCACCTCTCAGTCTCTTCCTCTCCAAGCTACAGAGCCTCAGCTCTTTCAGTCTCTCCTTGGAAGGAAAATGTTCTACTCCTTTCATCATTTGCATGGCTCTGCACTGAACTCTTTCAAGAAGTTCCCTGAGGTCCTTCTTGAACTGAGGGTCCCAGAACTGGACACAGTATTCCAGATGCTGCCTAACCAGGGCAGAGTAGAGGGGGAGGAGAACTTAAGATCCTTCCTCCTAAAGGTGTTTCATTCCACAAGTGTATTCCACTGACACTTGTCACCCAAAAAGGAGATTTTTCACTTGTATACAAAGGAGGCAGTGCTCAATCCCTGGACATAGTGTGATTAGGAAGAAGATTCTTGCAGCAGAACAGAATGAAAATGCAGTAGATCATTTTCAAAACACTTTGCAAAGATTGTTTCTGTCTGGTTTTCTTCACCAGTTCATCACCTGTTAACAGAGACCTCTGAAACTAATCAAGTAATTACTTAGCATCCTGCAGGAAGAGGAATGATTAAGGATGAATGGGGGCAAAAAAGATACAAGACGTTAAAAACTGCTTAAATACACTGAAGGAGAGGAAAATATAAATGTCAAATGTGTGAAAGCTACCAACATACACAGGCGAAGCAGAGTTTAACTGTGCTTTCTTTGCTTTTTCCATTGTGGATTTAAAATGCCATTCTTCATTTTCCCCTTCTAAAATGTAGTGCAAGCACTGTGATGTGTGTTTTACCTTGCATGAGCTGCTACAGCCATACCTATGGCTGAGCTCAGGGTTGAAAGACAGTGCTCTGACTCTAGTTGGTTTCCTTGCGGAATGTCCAAAGCTGTCAACAACACATCAACCATAAACCATATGCATTTGAATTCTTAGTTAAATTATAATGGGACAGCAATGTGCCCTTGTGGCCAAGAAAGCCAATGGGATCCTGGGGTGCATCAAGAAAAGTGTGGCCAGCAGGGCTAGCAACCTCTACTCTTCTCTCCCTCTACTCTGCCCTGCTGAGACCACAGCTGCAATCCTGTGTCCAGTTTTGGGCTCCCCAGTTCAAGAGAGACAGAGACCTGCTGGAAAGAGTCCAACAGAGAGCCATGAGGATGCTTAGGGGACTTGAGCATCTCCCCTGTGAAGAGAGACTGAGAGCCCTGGGGCTGTTTAGTCTGGAGAAGAGAAGGCTGAGAGGGATCTGATCAATGTCTATCAATGGCTGAGGGGTGGGTGTCAAGGGGAGGGGGCCAGGCTCTTTTGGGTGGTGCACAGTGATAAGACAAGGAACAATGGGTTCAAACTTGACCATAGAAGATTTCAGCTCAACATGAGGAGAAACTTCTTTGCAGTGAGGGTGACAGAGCACTGGAACAGGCTGCCCAGGGGGGTTGTGGAGTCTCCTTCTCTGGAGACTTTCCGAACCCACCTGGTTGCATTCCTGTGCAGACTACCCTAAGTGATCCTGCTCTGGCAGGGGGGTTGGACCTGATGATCTCTTGAAGTCCCTTCCAAGCTCTGATATACTGAGATACTGAAATTAAGAAAAAATTGGCAGAAGTCTACCTGGACTCCCCCCTCACCATTCTGTATCTCTTACATCTGCCTTCTTTGAACCATTTTCCATACTGCTCTGCAGGAACAATTTCCTTGTCCTGTACTGTAGTTTCAGTATCTTTCTTTTAATTTTGCATATTAGTGGTCAAAAAATAGCTATGAGTGGCAAAATGTCCAATTCAAATGGAACTTGGACACATTTCAGTCTTGGATGACTTGTAGTGACTTATTTATTCTGTGGGAGACATAGTCTGAGTTATACTTTCACTGAATTATCTTTTGGTCAGCAAAGGATATTTCTAAGTGGCAGTGCCATCCAGAGGGGATTGGTTATGTGCACCACCCTGATCTTTGGGCTCTGCTGCAGTAACAAGCTCTTCCTGAGGCAGAAAGAAGAACATTCTGCATATCTGCACTCTAAAACTTTAGAGAATTGCTCTGACATTAGCATACTGCTCCTATAACTCTGTTGGGAGGGTTTCTGAGGCTGAAGCAAGGAAACAAACCAAAACCCAGAAGTTTAGGCATGGTGACATTTACACAAGTGAAACAAGCTATGAGGATATTGCTTTGGAAAGTGCCAGCTCTGGGCATTGCATCATGGCCAGCTCTTGTTACTGATCTGCAGAACAGCCTCCCTGGCATGTTTCAAACCAGAGAAGGGCACCAAGGCTGGGGAGGGGTCTGGAGCACAGCCCTGTGAGGAGAGGCTGAGGGAGCTGGGGGTGTTTAGCCTGGAGAAGAGGAGGCTCAGGGGAGACCTCATTGCTGTCTACAACTACCTGAAGGGAGGTTGTAGACAGATGGGGGTTGGTCTCTTCTCCCAGGCAACCAGTGACAGAAAGAGAGGACACAGTCTCAAGCTGTGCAGGGGGAGGCTTAGGCTTGATCCTAGAAATAAGTTCTTCCCAGAAAGAGAGATTGGCCATGGGGATGGGATGCCCAGGGAGGTGGTGAGAGTCCATGTCCCTGGGGTTGTTTAAGGAAAGCCTGGATGAGGCACTTAGTGCCATGGTCTAGTTGATTAGATAGGGCTGGGTGATCAGTTGGACTTGATGATCTTGGAGGTCTCTTCCAACCTGGTTGCTTCTGTGATTCTATGAAAAGATTTATACCACCTAAAGAGTTTTTCAGATCAGATTGTTTTGATTTGTCCCTGTAGATACATGATAATCATCCTGTCTTCTCCAAGGATAACATCTTTCATGAAACTGCTTATTTACCATTTCAAAGTTCCAGACCCCTTGGTAATATTTGGCAGCATGGTTAAAACACAAAAACAAAATTTCTGCTGCTGTTCAGAATACAGCAGCAGGGAAAGGCCAGACTGCTGATCAGCCTGATGCAGACATATGTTGACAGCAGAATATTTATTTACCATTTCTAATTCTAGGCTGCCCCAAAAAGTGTTATTTGTTTTTAGCAGTGATTTGAGCTGACCTTTGCATTGCATTCCATTGCATTCAGCAGTGTTATGATCTGGAGGAATACTAAGCTATGTAGGGAGACTAGACAATATCAACCAGGAGAAGCATGGCTGAGAAAAGGCCCTTGAGGTTTTAGTGCAGCTGCTGCAGGGGGGTTGAGTGGAATTTGGTCTCTAAAGGCTGAAATACAGCATTTCAGAAAGAGAGGTGGTCTCATCAACTCAACCAGGGCCCATGGCTACTTCCTGAGGTGCTTAAGTTGATTAAGTCTGCCTGAGAGTTTTTTGCATGCAGGCAAAATTGTTATTTCCTAAAACTCCCTGTAACTACAGTTATACTAAAAGGTCTCAAATTAACCTTTTTTTTTTTTTTTTTTTTTCCCCTCCTGGCTTTTTCTCAGCCAGAAAACTGATCTAAACCAAACATATTTGCTCCCAGCTGACCTCCAACCAGACTTCCATATTCTGATTTCCATCAGCCTCAACAATCTAATAGAAAAGAAAAATCTAATATTATTTTCCCCCTCCAATGTCTTGTTCTTTTCTAAAACTTTTCTGAAACTTTTAGCCTAAAACTACCACATTTGCTTTCTGGGGTAGTTTGCTACCTTCCAGATAGCTTAAAAATTAGGCAGATCTCCTTTTTCTTATCTCCTTTTTTCCTTCTTTATTTACCCATTTATTTATTCTTGGAAAGATAGTTGAGGGTCTAGCATGAGCTCTGGGGGCTCCAGCATAATGCTGTGTAGGAGTTTGGGTTTCTCAGTGGTAGAATTGTGCTTAGATGCTCAGGAATATGTGGAAGTTTGGTGAATTGTCCTAAAACCCTTACCTTAGCTCAACAGACAACTATTAATATTCAGCAACAGTTTGAAGATGGACTCAGTCTGCCCATTCAGAGAACCCTGTCCAGTGAGAAGAGTATCAAAACTCTTGTGACAAGCTGGGCAACAAAACAAAAGGCTTTCTACCTCTGCAAACCTTCACTTGATAGAGATGGGTGAACTGAAGACAGTGGGTTTTGCCTTTCTAGCTGCTACTTTCACTACCCTTAGTTATTGCAACACCAGCAGATCTTGATCAGCCTCATTCTGAAGGATGACCTCCCCAAAGTAAGTCAAAAAGTGATATTTCCACAGCTGAACTTACCACCACTAGATTTCAGTGTGTAACATAGGTTCCTTCTTTTCTCCTCTCATGTGTGTCCTTTTCCTTCCCCAGCCACATCCATTTTCTCTCTCTTTCTATTTGCATTTTGCTGACTGGTTGGCTAGCAGACTAAGACAAATTTTCTGAAGTAAAAACTCTTTACTCTTCTTATTAGAAAAGTGGCAAAAAGATCTGGTTCAAATATCCTTACACTGGCTCAGGTCTAGCAGGTCTTGGCAAGGCTAATAGGATCCAGGGACCAGACCCTGTAAAGTATTAAGATGCCTGAAGCAGGATTCATGGAGAAAGTTAGTGCTGAAATCCCAAACTGTGACCTCAAATTGTATCTCCTTAATCTTGAAGCTGTCTAAAATCACCAAGCCTAAATTTCTCTCAGTGCAAACCCAATCCTTAGCATATGATGATGGATGTGTATAGCTCCACAAATCTTTCTTCCCAGATGTATTTAGGCATTGGAAAGTGCTGCCCAGGGAGGTGGTTGAGTCCCCAAGCCTGGATGTGTTGAAAGGTGGTTTGGATGTGGTGCTTGGGGATGTGGTTTAGGGGTGAGCCTTGTAGAGTAGGGTAAATGGTTGGACTTGGTGATTCTGAGGGTCTTGTCCAACCTGAATGTTTCTGTGTTTCTGTGATTTCAGCAACCAGAATGTCAGAGGACTACAGCACTACAGCACAGAAAGGAGGAAGGTGCCTTTTCTGGTTTTCACCTCTGGTTCTGCTGCTCTAACCTGTTTGGGAAAGGCCATCAGATAATCCTGGCCACTCCCAGTGAAGAAAGGAGTGTCTAGGGAGAATTGATGGTAGTGCAGACTCCTAAAACTACCTCTCTTTTCCAGGTTTAATTTATGCTGGTGAGCATGTCTTACGTATAAAGGGGAGCAAGAATAGAGGAAGAACTCTGGAAAGTACTGATGAAAGTGCTACCCTCTGCTCATTTGAAATGCCTTGACCCAGGTCAAGGGCTTAAAACCTGATCTTTTGTTCTTGCCATCAGTTATCTCTGCCCCTCTGTATAATGCCCACTCCATTGCTGGCGTGGGACTGCAAACTGCAGCTGCAATGGCTGAGCTTTTATTTTTGGCTATCATTACCTGAAACTCTACTGGTATGGTGAAGCTCAGTCAGGCAGTTTAGAAGAGAGTGTTTCTGACTGAGATAAGAAGAGCAGATTTCAGCTTCCCTCAGCTGTGAATTCCCTTTGCCTGTCACAAGTTTAGGAGGGCAAAACTATTCTCCCTCTTTCTCTGTGATTATGCAGGAGCATCTTTGTTGCATCTGAGCATCAGTCAAAGACCAACTGCTTCCACACATTCTCATTTATAAGTGTCTGTGCACCAGCATGCAGATAAAGACAACTGACAGGAAAGAAAGAGAACAGATGATATTGAAGTGCATATTTCTGTGTGGCTACTTGTTTCCAGTGACTGAAAAATAATGATTAGAAGATGATAACTGCTAGGATGATAATGGTAATGATAAATAATGTTCCCAGTGATCTTATGGCAGCGAAATTCCTCCTGTGCCAATTAGATGCCACAGTGGGGGGGAGGAAACAAAAGCATGGAGAAGAATGTTTGACAGCATGATACAAGTGAAAAAAAAAAAAAACAAACACAAACTTGGTAGACTCTGCTGGCTCAACCCAAAACCTGAGGGAAGAGGGAAAAGGATATTTATTTGACAAAGGACAGAAGAAAAGAGTTAATTGTCATTAAAGGAGAGATTGCAGTCAAAACTCGGACCTTGATTTCCAATTGCCTGGCGAATTAGTGCCAGAAGTTCACTGTACAATGGTAAGGTGTTAATGAAATATTTTTAAGCACCCTGTTAATTAAAAAGAAAAATATGGAAAAGCAGTGAGATCAAAGAAAATAGATTAATGTGATTTTTTTGTTTTTAAATAGGTTTGTGTTTCCTGCAAAGAAACTCATTCCTTGTGCTGTGTGTCAGAAGTGAAAGCACATTTTCATTAATGAAGCCAGCATCTCAGACCCTCAGGGAAATAGTCAACACACTGAGACTGTCTCTTGATGGGTTTAAAATCAGTAACAGGGCACTAAGTGTTGCCTCTTCACTGGATCTTGTTGTCAGTGTTCAAAGCTGAGCAGGGATTTACCTAGCTGCCTCTGTCCTGTAGTGAATAACCTGATTTGTCAGCTCCCTGTGACTGTCAGCACTTCTATTTAGGATGTCTTCATCAGAGGTATGGAACTCTCTACACTATGGGCTTGATTTCTTTCCAGTGTGGGACTTCTTTCTAATAAGTGTTTTTATATTGCTCCCTATTTAGAACTTCACCTCTCTGGTTTGTACATGTGGAAGCTGGGTAACAAAGTGGGACTGAAGAAAAGAAAGAAAAGGAAAGAAAGAAGTAAAAGAGGGAGAGAAAGAAAGAAAAAGAAAAGAAAAGGAAAGAGGAAAGAGAGAAAGGAAAGAGAGAAAGAAAAAGAAAAGAAAAGGAAAGAGGAAAGAGAGAAAGGAAAGAGAGAAAGAAAAAGAAGGAAAGGAAAGAAAGGAAAGAGAGAAAGGAAAGAGAGAAAGAAAAAGAAGGAAAGGAAAGAAAGGAAAGAGAGAAAGGAAAGAGAGAAAGAAAAAGAAGGAAAGGAAAGAAAGGAAAGAGAGAAAGGAAAGAGAGAAAGAAAAAGAAGGAAAGGAAAGAAAGGAAAGAGAGAAAGGAAAGAGAGAAAGAAAAGAGAAAGAAAGGAAAGAGAAGAGAAGAGAAAGAAAGAAGAAAGAAAGGAAGGAAGGAAGAAAGGAAAGAAGAGAAAGAAAGAGAAAGAAGAAAAGAAAGGAAGGAAGAAAGAAGAGAGAAAGAAAGGAAAGAAAGAAGAAAGAAAAAGAAAGGAAGGAGAGAAGAAAGGAAAGAAGAAAGAAAGGAAAGAAGAAAAGAAAGGAAAGGAAGAAAGGAAGAGAGAAAGAAAGGAAAGAAAGAAAAAGAAGAAAGAAAGAAGGAGGAAGAAAGGAAAGAAGAAGAAAAGAAGGAAGGAAGAAAGAAAGAGAGAAAGGAAAGAAGAAAGAAAGAAGAAGAAAGGAAGAAAGGAAAGAAGAGAAAGAAAGAGAGAAAGAAAAGAAGAAAGGAAAGAAGGAAAGAAGAAAGGAAAGAGAGAAAGAAGAAAGAAGAAAGGAAAGAAAGGAAAGAGAGAAAGGAAAGAGAGAAAGAAAAAGAAGAAAGAAAGAAAGGAAAGAGAGAAGAAAGAAAGAAAGAAAAAAGGAAAGGAAAGAAAGGAAAGAGAGAAAGGAAAGAAGAAAGAAAGAAAGGAAGAAAGAAAGGAAAGAGAGAAAGAAGAGAAGAAAGAAAAGAAGAAAGAGAAAGAAAGGAAGGAGAGAAAGGAAAGAGAGAAAGAAAGAAGAAAGGAAAGAAAGAAGAAGAGAAAGGAAGAAGAAAGAAAAAGAAGGAAAGAAAGAAAGGAAGAAGAAAGGAAAGAAAGAAAAGAAGAAAGGAAGAAAGGAAAGAAGAAAGGAAAGAAGAAAAGAAAGAAGAAGGAAGAGAAGAAAGGAAAGAAGAAAAGAAAGGAAGAGAAGAAGAAAGGAAAGAAGAAAAGAAAGGAAGGAGAGAAGAAAGGAAAGAAGAAAAGAAAGGAAGGAAGGAAAGAAAGGAAAGAAGAAAGGAAAGAGAGAAGAAAGAAAGAGAAGAAGAAAGGAAAGAAAGGAAGAGAAGAAAGGAAAGAAGAGAAAGAAAGAAGGAAGGAAAGAAAGGAAGAGAAAGAAAGGAAGAAGAGAGAAGAAAGGAAGAAGAAGAAAGGAAAGAAGAAAGAGAAAGGAAGAGGAAGAAAGGAAAGAAGAAAGAGAAAGAAAGGAAAGAAGAAAGGAAAGAAGAGAAAGAAAGGAAGAAAGAAAAGAAAGGAAGAGAAGAGAAAGAAGAGAAAGAAAGGAAAGAAAGAAGGAAGAGAAGAGAAGAGAGAAAGAAGAAGAAAGGAAAGAAGAAAAGAAGAAGAAAGGAAGAGAAGAAAGAAAGAAGAAAAGAAAGGAAGGAAGAGAAGAAAGGAAAGAAGAAAAGAAAGAGAAGGAGGAAGAAAGGAAAGAAGAAAAGAAAGGAAGGAGGAAGAAAGAGAAAGAAGAAAAGAAGGAAAGGAAGAAAGGAAAGAAGAGAAAGGAAAGAGAGAAAGAAGAAAGAAGGAAAGAAAAGAAAGGAAGAAGAAAGGAAAGAAGAAAGAAAGAAGAAGGAAGGAAGAAAGAGAAAGAAAGAAAAGAGAAAGAAAGGAAAGAGAGAGAGAAGGAAAGCAAGAAAAAGAAAGGAAGGGAGGAAGAAAGGAAAGAAGAAAAGAAAGGAAAGAAGAAAAGAAAGGAAAGAAGAAAAGAAAGGAAGGAAGAAAGAAGAAGAAAGAAGGAAAGAAAGAAAAAGAAAAGAAAGGAAGGGAGGAAGAAAGGAAAGAAGAAAAGAAAGGAAGGAGAAAGAAAGGAAAGAAGAAAAGAAAGGAAAGGAGAAGAAAGGAAAAGAAGAAAGAAAGGAAGGGAGGAAGAAAGGAAAGAAGAAAAGAAAGGAAAGAAGGAAAGAAAGGAAGGAAGAAAGAAGAGAGAAAGAAAGGAAAGAAAGAAAAAGAAAAAGAAAGGAAGGGAGGAAGAAAGGAAAGAAGAAAAGAAAGGAAAGAAAGGAAGGAAGAAAGAAGAGAGAAAGAAAGGAAAGAAAAAGAAAAAGAAAGGAAGGGAGGAAGAAAGGAAAGAAGAAAAGAAAGGAAAGAAAGGACGGAGAAAGAAGAGAGAAAGAAAGGAAAGAAAGGAAAGAAGAAAAGAAAGGAAGGGAGGAAGAAAGGAAAGAAGAAAAGAAAGGAAAGAAAGGAAGGAAGAAAGAAAGAGAGAAAGAAAGGAAAGAAAGGAAAGAAAAAGAAAGGAAGGGAGGAAGAAAGGAAAGAAGAAAAGCAAGGAAGGAAAGGAAGAAAGAAAGAAGAAAAGAAGGAAGGAAGAAGAAAGGAAAGAAGAAAAGAAAGGAAGGGAGGAAGAAAGGAAAGAAGAAAAGAAGGAAGGAAGAAAGAAAGAGAGAAAGAAAGGAAAGAAAGGAAAGAAAAAGAAAGGAAGGGAGGAAGAAAGGAAAGAAGAAAAGCAAGGAAGGAAGGAAGAAAGGAAAGAAGAAAAGCAAGGAAGGAAGGAAGAAAGGAAAGAAGAAAAGCAAGGAAGGGAGGAAGAAAGGAAAGAAGAAAAGCAAGGAAGGAGGAAGAAAGAAAGAAGAAAAGCAAGGAAGGGAGGAAGAAAGGAAAGAAGAAAAGCAAGGAAGGGAGGAAGAAAGGAAAGAAGAAAAGAAAGGAAGGGAGGAAGAAAGGAAAGAAGAAAAGCAAGGAAGGGAGGAAGAAAGGAAAGAAGAAAAGAAAGGAAGGGAGGAAGAAAGGAAAGAAGAAAAGAAAGGAAGGGAGGAAGAAAGGAAAGAAGAAAAGAAAGGAAGGGAGGAAGAAAGGAAAGAAGAAAAGAAAGGAAGGGAGGAAGAAAGGAAAGAAGAAAAGAAAGGAAGGGAGGAAGAAAGGAAAGAAGAAAAGAAAGGAAGGGAGGAAGAAAGGAAAGAAGAAAAGAAAGGAAGGGAGGAAGAAAGGAAAGAAGAAAAGAAAGGAAGGGAGGAAGAAAGGAAAGAAGAAAAGAAAGGAAGGGAGGAAGAAAGGAAAGAAGAAAAGAAAGGAAGGGAGGAAGAAAGGAAAGAAGAAAAGAAAGGAAGGGAGGAAGAAAGGAAAGAAGAAAAGAAAGGAAGGGAGGAAGAAAGGAAAGAAGAAAAGAAAGGAAGGGAGGAAGAGAGGAAAGAAGAAAAGAAAGGAAAGAAAAAGAAAAACTCCTGTAAAATTATGTTTGCTTCAATGGGAGCTGTAAAATAAAGAAATAAAACTGTAAGATCATAGAATCACAGAATTGTCAGGGCTGGAAGGGACCTCAAGGACCATCTAGTTCCAACCCCCCTGCCATGGGCATGGACACTTTCCACTACTTCTCTGGGCAACCTGTTCCAGTGCCTCACCACCACAGAGCACACCTTCTTGTTCTGAGGCAGTGGTGGGAAAAGTTTAATATAGCAAAGGAAAGGGAAGGGTTTAAAAATTGAAGCCACACAGTTTAACTTTCTTCCTACACAATCAGTTCTTTTCTTTTTTATTGTTTAATTCTGCATTGATGGCTTATATCAGCTAAATTGTAATCTTCAGTGTCATTCCAGAGTGCTACTGCCCATGAAATTACTGATGTAACTGGCTGGAAGCAAGTGGATTGGGGCAGAGGAGAAAAAAAGGTCTGTTGTTCAGGTTCTGCATATGAAGGATGATGACCAGGAGGTAAACTTTCAGCATGCAGCCTCCCAGCTGGGGAATCTGTGTGGATTCTCTCTGTTCCTCTTCAGAACTCACATAGAACCACTAGTGAGAGGGGTGGACTGTGCAGGCACATCAGTGCACATCAGTGGTGAGTTCATGGATGAATGACAGCTGGCTAAAGCTGAACCCAGATGAACTTGAATCTGGTGTAAATTCATCTCCTAATTTTGCTTTCTACTTGAATCCTTCCTCAGCACTGTGCTTTCCTCTGGCTAATGCTTGAGTAACACTCAGCTCTCTTCTGTGCAGGGAAGCAATTCTTAACCATTTATACCTTTGACTGTACCAACAAGCTGTACCTAAAGCCCTGTATGCTTAAAAAATTCTAGTGCAGAGCACTGAAATGAATATTCTCTGGAAGAAAAAAAAAAAAAAAGACAGAAAAAGACCTAGAGCACTGAAATGAATATCCTCTGGGAAAAAAAAAAAAAAAAACAAACACAAAAAAACCACCCCAAAACAAAACAAAAACCCAATTTTTCCAGGCTACTTTCCATGTTTCTCATCTCTTGTGTGTGTATATAGTTATGAAACAAAGAGAAACCCATGTCTTTAATTCTTTACAACCAAATTGCTTACTAAACCCAAATTTTATTTCATGTAGCTCTTCATATGGAGCAAACATACTCCCATGGAGTGGGAAGCAGTGTTTGACTTCCAGTTTCTGTCATATAGTCAGTTTGGCAATAACTGTAAGAGTCTTCCTTTGGGATACAGCATCAGATTGGATCTAAGTGTGCAATTGTGATTATTCTGCAAAAAAGGGGAACTACCAAACTCCAGTTACACCTACACAGCTCTCTATGGAGTCCTCTTTGCCCAGCTGCAAAGGAATTGTTGCAGTCAGGGTATTTGGTGTCATCTTAAATTAGTCTGTGCTCCTTACCTAAAACATTGAGGCTATAGCTTTGTGACACAAACTGGCCTCTACTTTGCCTTGGCAGCTCCAATTCATTAAAAGAATGTTATCATCACCATCCATTCAAGTCAGTGAGCCTTGGTACCAGTATAACACAGCATCCTTCTGTTGCTCTCAGCAGCACTGCAATGATTATTTATGATTAATCAGGCTGCTCCACAGAAGGTGTATTATGCCAATTACATGCTGCCCATTGCATGAAATGCCTAATTAACATTTTGTCTATAAATATTAGCTTGATTGAAGTCAGCTTGCTGGCAGTCACATAGTCAGAGTCATGCCAAGACCTAGATAAGTCCTGGGAGGTTAGGGAAACTTCTTTGTCTCTGACTCAGTTGCATTAAGCCAATTCGTATGCCATGAATTCCAGGAGGTCTGAAAACCTTCACATGGAGGAAACAGTATTTAAAAGTACTTCTAGTATAATCTCTGGCTTTCTGGGAGTTTGTTGCTAGTTCTCCTGGATTTCCCTATAATTTAGGAATTCCATGTCTGTGATTGTTAATATTAAGGCTTGGCTGATATAAAAGCTACTGGCAATTTGCATTCAGTTACACTAACAGCTGTGATCAATGTAAGTGTCAGTATGGTTGGTCTCACACCTATGGAAAGGTCAGGAGTGATCCTGTGCAAGGGACGCTGAGTCTGTTGTAACCCACTCTGGAAGTGAACAGCATCTGGGGAATGTGGGCTGATCCAGCACCCAGCCTGTACAGAGGAGATCATCTCTTCTGCAGCTCTTTAGGGAACAGGTCCCTTCAAGTGGAGGGACTACAATGTGTCTGGCATCCTGTCTCTTCACCACAGTCACCTTTAAAACTTCATCTGGCATTTCTGAGTGCATCAGGATAGTCCAGGAGACAGTACAAGATCTGATTACAAGAAGGATCAGGATGTGCTGGAATGTGTCCAGAGAAGGGCCACAAGGATGATCAGAGGGCTGGAGACAGACTGAAAGAGTTGGGGTTGTTCAGTCTGGAGAAGAGAAGGCTCTGAGGAGACCTTATTGTGGCCTTCCAGTATCTGAAGGGGGCTACAGGAAAGCTGGGGAGGGAGTTTTTAGGGTGTCAGGTAGTGATAGGACTAGGGGGAATGGAACAAAACTAGAAGTGGGAAGATTCAGGTTGGATGTTAGGAAGAAATTCTTCCCCATGAGGGTGGTGAGACACTGGCACAGGTTCCCCAGGGAAGTGGTGGAAGCCTCATCCCTGAAGGTTTTTGCAACCAGGCTGGATGAGGCTCTGGGCAGCCTGCTGTAGTGTGAGGTGTCCCTGCCCATGGCAGGGGGATTGGAACTGGCTGATCCTTGAGGTCTCTTCCAAGCCTAACGATTCTATGGTTCTATGTTTCCTTTCAAATTATCTACTTTGATATTGTTTCCTCATGTAGATTTTTAGATAAGTTATTTTGTTTATCTTTTCCTATCATTTTGCCCCCTTTCCAAACATATTGGTGAGCGTACTTGGAGCTCTTCAGAGAACTGAGGCTGATTCAGGTGCTTTTGGGTGCTTGGCTACATCCAGTATTGAAGTCATCATCTGAGAATGTAAGGTAGGTGATTTTACCAGTCCAATCTATGGTCCTTTAAATGCTCATGGAGCAGGCTGCCCAGAGAGGTTATGGAGTCTCCTTCCCTGGACATATTCCAAATCCATCTGGATGCATTCCTGTGCAGACTACCCTAGGTGATCCTGCTTTTGATGATCTCTGGAAGTTCCTTCCAACCTCTAATGCACTGTGATGCTGTGATAAGGCAATAATGATCTCACGAAATATGCTTGAAAAACCAGCATCAGTGCATACCACATCCAAGCCAACAGTTGTTGTTTGTTTTGTTGGTTTTTTTTAAGTTTAAACATTTCATTAAGGTCCCTGTGAGTGACAAATTGAGAAAAATTACTATTTTCTGTATTTTATTAAGGATAAAGAGCCATTTTAAAAGAGTGTTTCTTGTTTTAGACTTCAGAGTTTTAATTCCAGTCCATAGCACTGTCTAGAGGAGAACTTCAAGTGAAACAATTTTGCCTTAGTTAAGTGAGCATATCCCATTGATTACCCACCAACAGTTATGGAATACAAGCAAGGGCAATTAAACCAGGTAGATTTAAACTCTTTCATTAGGCTGAACTATATTATGGTGATTTGTGGAAAGAACATGACACATTTAGTGTAGTGCTAATAATTTTTTCCAACACACAAGTCATTTAAATGGAGATAGATCCAACCGTAGTGGCTTCCCTAAAACTCCTGCTCCATTTCAGTTTCACTGCCTCAAGCTTATGAGGGATGACACTTCCAACATCCTTTTTCATGGCCTTTGGCAGGAACAAGGTGGCATCTCATTAAGATAAGCAGAATGTGTGGCAGTGAGCAGATTACAGTCATTTCTGGGAAGCTGTAGGTGTGGAGAAGGTGTTCTAAGCTTTTCTCTATTTCTTGTCATTGGGAAGCTGATAGGAGTGGAAATTGTTTGGGGGGGGGGGGGGGGAAGGGAAGTTTTATACCTTTCACCTCCACCCTGATGGCAAAGCAGACCTGTCTTCATGATATGCAAACACTACTGGCAAACTTTCTGCTGTTTTGAATAGTATTTTACACCAACAGGAAGAAGCAAAGATCAAGCATGGAGAGAGGTGAAGAAATTAGATATGTGGAAACAACACATGGAGCCAGACATGCATTGTCTTTCTGTTGTGAGGTCTGCAGTAGCAGCTCTCCTAGGTTATTTACATGACATTGTTCAGGTAACAAGGTAAGGAAAAGAACTAGAGTGGTGTCCTGGCTGTGGAAAACAAGGAAAGAACTAGAGTGGTGTCCTGGCTGTGGAAAACAAGGAAAGAACTAGAGTGGTGTCCTGGCTGTGGAAAACAAGGAAAAGAACTAGAGTGGTGTCCTGGCTGTGGAAAACAAGGAAAAGAACTAGAGTGGTGTCCTGGCTGTGGAAAACAAGGAAAAGAACTAGAGTGGTGTCCTGGCTGTGGAAAACAAGGAAAAGAACTAGAGTGGTGTCCTGGCTGTGGAAAACAAGGAAAAGAACTAGAGTGGTGTCCTGGCTGTGGAAAACAAGGAAAAGAACTAGAGTGGTGTCCTGGCTGTGGAAAACAAGGAAAAGAACTAGAGTGGTGTCCTGGCTGTGGAAAACAAGGAAAGAACTAGAGTGGTGTCCTGGCTGTGGAAAACAAGGAAAGAACTAGAGTGGTGTCCTGGCTGTGGAAAACAAGGAAAAGAACTAGAGTGGTGTCCTGGCTGTGGAAAACAAGGAAAAGAACTAGAGTGGTGTCCTGGCTGTGGAAAACAAGGAAAGAACTAGAGTGGTGTCCTGGCTGTGGAAAACAAGGAAAAGAACTAGAGTGGTGTCCTGGCTGTGGAAAACAAGGAAAAGAACTAGAGTGGTGTCCTGGCTGTGGAAAACAAGGAAAAGAACTAGAGTGGTGTCCTGGCTGTGGAAAACAAGGAAAGAACTAGAGTGGTGTCCTGGCTGTGGAAAACAAGGAAAAGAACTAGAGTGGTGTCCTGGCTGTGGAAAACAAGGAAAAGAACTAGAGTGGTGTCCTGGCTGTGGAAAACAAGGAAAGAACTAGAGTGGTGTCCTGGCTGTGGAAAACAAGGAAAAGAACTAGAGTGGTGTCCTGGCTGTGGAAAACAAGGAAAGAACTAGAGTGGTGTCCTGGCTGTGGAAAACAAGGAAAAGAACTAGAGTGGTGTCCTGGCTGTGGAAAACAAGGAAAAGAACTAGAGTGGTGTCCTGGCTGTGGAAAACAAGGAAAGAACTAGAGTGGTGTCCTGGCTGTGGAAAACAAGGAAAAGAACTAGAGTGGTGTCCTGGCTGTGGAAAACAAGGAAAGAACTAGAGTGGTGTCCTGGCTGTGGAAAACAAGGAAAGAACTAGAGTGGTGTCCTGGCTGTGGAAAACAAGGAAAAGAACTAGAGTGGTGTCCTGGCTGTGGAAAACAAGGAAAAGAACTAGAGTGGTGTCCTGGCTGTGGAAAACAAGGAAAGAACTAGAGTGGTGTCCTGGCTGTGGAAAACAAGGAAAAGAACTAGAGTGGTGTCCTGGCTGTGGAAAACAAGGAAAAGAACTAGAGTGGTGTCCTGGCTGTGGAAAACAAGGAAAAGAACTAGAGTGGTGTCCTGGCTGTGGAAAACAAGGAAAGAACTAGAGTGGTGTCCTGGCTGTGGAAAACAAGGAAAAGAACTAGAGTGGTGTCCTGGCTGTGGAAAACAAGGAAAGAACTAGAGTGGTGTCCTGGCTGTGGAAAACAAGGAAAAGAACTAGAGTGGTGTCCTGGCTGTGGAAAACAAGGAAAGAACTAGAGTGGTGTCCTGGCTGTGGAAAACAAGGAAAAGAACTAGAGTGGTGTCCTGGCTGTGGAAAACAAGGAAAAGAACTAGAGTGGTGTCCTGGCTGTGGAAAACAAGGAAAGAACTAGAGTGGTGTCCTGGCTGTGGAAAACAAGGAAAAGAACTAGAGTGGTGTCCTGGCTGTGGAAAACAAGGAAAAGAACTAGAGTGGTGTCCTGGCTGTGGAAAACAAGGAAAAGAACTAGAGTGGTGTCCTGGCTGTGGAAAACAAGGAAAAGAACTAGAGTGGTGTCCTGGCTGTGGAAAACAAGGAAAGAACTAGAATGTTGTTGAAAATGAATAGAAATATGAAGCTGGAGGTAAAGAGCTCAAAACTTCCAAGGAATGTGCATCACATACTCTAAAGTATCAAAATTAAAGTTGAGTTTAGACCTGTCTGGGCTGCAAACAGTGTGGTAATTGCTTGCAGTGTGGTGTTTTTTAAAAGGGAAACAGAATCAGGATTCACTTTTGCAGAGAATGAAAGCAGAGTGGAGGAACTGTTTCCTACTATCCTTTGTTCAAGGCTTGCAAGTGAAGTGACAGTTGCAAATAATAAACTGGATCCCTTTTTATCCTTCTAAAAGGGAGAAACCAAGAACTTCAGAATTCTTGCAGTTTGGTACTGCAGAGGCATTCAACAGCTTGGGTCAACCTGAACCACTCTTCAGGTGGTTGTAGCAAGAATATGAATTGTTAATGTGTAAAAAAAAATAAAAAGTGAAGCAGTTTTTCATCCCTATCTTCTCCCTGCACAAACATATATGTTTAATAGATATAGTTGTGTTTCTGTTTAATAGATTTAATTTATGTTTTGTTTGCAATAAATACTTTGATAATGATAATATTTTAATAGGTTTAATTTATATTTTGTATATTCATATTCTCTCTATATAGTTAATATCTATTTCTAGTTAATAGATTTAATTTGTATTTAGTTGATAATAAATAATTTGATAATGATAATATTTTAATAGCTTTAATTTATATTTAGTGTATTCATATTTTATATATATTTTATATATATTTCTATTTAATAGCTTTAATTTATATTTAGTATATTCATAATCTCTCTATATAGTTAATATCTACTTCTATTTAATAGCTTTAATTTATATTTAGTTTGTAATAAATAATTTGCCAATGACAATGTTTTAATAGGTTTAATTTATATTATGTATATTAATATATAATACATATTTCAATTTAATAGATTTAATTTATATTTCGTTTGCAATAAATAATTTGATAATAATATTTTAATAAGTTTAATTTAAATTTAATATATTCAGATTTTATATATACTTAATATCTATTTCCTTTTAATAGATTTAATTTATATTTAGTTTGTAATAAATACCTTGATAATGATAATATTTTAATAGGTTGAATTTATATTTGGTATATTCATATTTTATATATATATTTAATATCTATTTCAATTTAATAGATTTAATTTATATTTAATTTGTAATAAATAATTTAATACTAATAATATTTTAATAAGTTTAATTTATATTTAGTATATTTATATTTTATATATATTTAATATATAATTACATATAAAATATATAAATATATATTTTTATATATGTGTAAATGTAATATATTCTATATATAAATATATAGAAATATAATATAAATGTATAAAATAATATATAAATAATATTTATATGTAATATAAATATGTATAACTTTAATATATTATTTTAATATTATATATTAGATATTAATATAACATATATATTATATAATATACATTATATATTATTATAAATATATATTTTACATATATATATATATAATTTTTTTTAACACAGTGCATTCACAAGATATCTTTATGAGACACTGTCTTGAAAAGAATGGAAATCACAGCTAAGGCAAAAAGATATGAAATCCAAAGCAAAATTTTCTGTATAATACTTGAGAATGTTCTTTTTTTTGCTGAAAGATATGAGGCCTGTGAACACAAAATGACCTTTTTCTTTCTGCACCTCTACGATGGGGATTTGAAACCTAAGATAAAAATGGTTCCTTCAGGTTCTTTGTGTTAGAGCTAATCTTCACAGAGCTGTGCTTCACTTTTTTTTTTTTTTTTTTTGCTTCTGAGGTAAAAGCTGCACACTTTTCCCTTGGAAAAAAAAAGTATTACAGTGGTCAGTTAACAGTTTCCGCTTATTCTGCTCTAGAAATATGGATCTTTTTAAACAATCAGTATTTTCACACACACACAGCCATGGCAGGAGTTGCTCTAGGTAAAAAAGAAAAGCATGTTCTGGTTGTCATGAAGGGAAAAACAAAGCATGGTGTGATGGTTTTAAGACTATTTACTTTTTCTTCACAAAGTTGAAGCAGAGAAGGTGAAAGAATGTAAATCAATCACTATTGGGTGTCAGAAAGCAAAATAATGATTATTCTAAACAATTCCATTGGAGAGAGAGAAATGTTTAAGAATCGCTACTCAAAACAAGGTTGGGGAGTTGGGCTGTCTGAGTCTTGGCTTGTGGCTGTTTCTTCTTCTTTTCTGGCTGAAGATAACACACTGACCTTGACAAGCTAAGTCTAACAGCCTCTCTGCTTCTTGACTCTCTGCATTCTGCCAGGGGAGTCTGAAGGGACTCCTTCTGGCTGGGGGGGAGGCCCCCTGGGGGAAGCCAGGGGGCTTGGTTGTGCTTTTTCTGTTGACTGTACATATTGGTAAGTGCTATGAACAGTGTCTATTTGTACATGTCCATTGCGTTTCACCATAGATTGTAGTCTTGCCTGTAAATACAGCTTGCATTTGCTTCCAGACTGAGCTAGCCTGGTCATTGTCAGTGTGGGAGGGGGATTTCAGTGCTCACACTGTTACATATGGGAACACTGATTACCTGCTTTGCCACAGAAACAGCTGCCCCCCTGGGAAGGTAAAACACCCATGCTGATTGCAATCATTCATTCAACCAGAATTCAGTAAAAATTAAATGGGTCAGGGTTCTTGGTTGGACGTGGTGATCCTGAGGGTCTTGTCCAACCTGAATGCTTTTGTGATTCTATGATACTTTTCATATTAAGTTGAAAAAATATGATACCATTTTTTTTTTTTTTAGATGGAACATCACAGCAGGGCAGAACAAGTTTGCACCCCAAAGCAAATGAATTTGTTTACAATTTAGAATTCAGCTTCACACAAATTTAGCAAACCAATTTTTTGCCTACTTTGGTAATTATTAATCAAATGCACAAACAGTTGCCAAGGTTTGCCAGCCAAGTAAGATGCCAGTGAGATTTTTTTTTTTTTTTACAAGCTATCATAGTATCAGAAACACTTTTGCTTGGCTCTGACAAGTGCTTTAAGAGCAGTTGTGGTTCTTAATATCAGACAGAAGAGGTGACAGTTCAATTCAAGGGAGTTATGAGAGTAAGAGATCTCTCCCTGGGATAAAATAACTTATATAGGAGAAAAAACAGGTTTCTAAAGGCTGTCTCCATTAACAACTAGTGTAGTTTTATAGAATTGATCTCTACAGAAAAACATTGTCCCTGAGGACCTGTCAGACATATTATAATCACCTTAGAGGTGATATGAAATAGCTCTAGAGTGATATGCTCCTGGGCTCGCTCTCTCAGTTTAGTTTCATACAAAAGGAGTGTGGTGAAAGTGCTTGCAGACAGCTCCACAATCCCAACCAAAGTAAGCACAAGATTTGCCTCCAAAGTGCACTCTCAGTTTGTTTAAAATGCAGGTATAGATGCACTCTCAGTTTCTGGAGTGTTCTGTCTGGATCTGGTTATTGATGCTCTGTAAAACTGGGGCATGTGGGTGTTAATGTACCAGAAGCAGCTGCTAATCCTTTTACGATTTTATGTGAAGGCAATGAAAATCTAATAAGATTAAAGAGTCAGTTTTTTTCTCTAGAAAAGGTGACTTTATTGGGTAACTGCCAAGAACACAAAATAAACTGAAGAAATTAACTCTATATATTAGAAAAAAATAATAAAAAAACCCACAGTTCTTGAACTGTTATTGTTTTTATGTATTTAATTTCAGTATGCAGTTATTCAGGTCTTTGCCTATGCTTGTGGATCTAATTAGAATCTAGGGGTTCAGACGAAAGTGTGTGAAAGAGTCTTACCCTGTGATGAATACTGATGTCTTTCAAAGTAGCTGCTCTGGCTGATTCAGCACCTGAGATTGTTTGGGAATTCACAGGCTGAAGGAGCTGGGATTGTTTAGCCTGGAGAAGAGGAGGCTCAGGGGAGACCTCATTGCTGTCTACAACTACCTGAGGGGAGGTTGTAGCCAGGTGGGGGTTGGTCTCTTCTCCCAGGCAAGCAGCACCAGAACAAGAGGACACAGTCTCAAGCTGCTCCAGGGGAGGTTTAGGCTGGAGGTGAGGAGAAAATTCTTCACCGAGAGAGTGGTTGGCCATTGGAATGGGCTGCCCAGGGAGGTGGTGGAGTCACCATCCCTGGAGGTGTTCAAGAGGGGATTGGACGTGGCACTTGGTGACATGGTTTAGTAGTCATGAGGTCTTGGGTGACAGGTTGGACTTTGATGATCCTTGAGGTCTTTTCCAACCTTATTGATTCTGTGATTATGTGAATCAAGCAGGTTGGAGAAGACCTCAGAGATCATCGAGTCCAACCTATTACCTAATACCTAACACCTCCTGACAGCTAAACCATGGCTCCAAGTGCCACATGCAAGCTTTTTTTGAACACCTCCAGGGATGGTGACTCCACCACCTCCCTGGGCAGCACATTCCACTGGCCAATTACTCTTTCTGGGAAGAACTTTCTCCTCACCTGGAGCCTAAAATGCAGGAATGACTGTATCATGGTTAATACTCCATTGTGTCTCTTTATTCACTAGCATGTGTAATGTCTTTTAAGAGATTCTATATGGTACAGTCATCAATAGGTGCACCGAGAGTGTGTATATGTGCACCAGCAGTACATAAAGAGATACCTTCCTGCTGGGACAGGTGGAACAAGGTCCTGATCAAACCCCAGTGCATTTTCCCTGTGTGCAGATGTGGCCTTCAAGTTAAACTCTACAACAGACACAAAAATTTTCATTGGCTCTGAATTTGGAAAACTGCAGTCACAGAGGTGCTTACACCTCTGGACTATCACAGTGTTACAGAATCATTGCAGATCTACAGATAAAACACACACATTGCTATGGCTGATTTTGTCTCTCTTCTCCTACTACTAAAAGAAACAACCCAATCCATCTTGAATTTTCTGCTTTGCTCTACAGAAAGTAACATGAATTCTTAGAGCCTTGGGCAAATGCAAAAAATGGATCTTTTTTGATGTGGGATTATGAACAAAGAAGTTCTCATTCATTTTTTTATTTCTTTTGGTAAGGAGCCAGATCTTTCCAAATCAAATACAAACCTTGGGCTCAAAATACTTGAATCAGTGCCAGCCCCATTTACTATGGTGCCTCCAAAAGCTTTGTCTATACCCAGCTAGATCAGGTGGCAACTAAAAGCAAACAACACAACCCAAAGCAAGACTGCACATTTCATACTCAGAGTATGGAAACAGTTGTATATAAACTTAAAATTTTCACTGAAAACTGTTTTAAACTTCATTTTCCCCCCCCCACATATGCTGTCTTGGCAAGCAAGCTCAGAAAGAGATATGTTAATGAGTTACAGTCTCTGTTTTCAGAGTCCACAGATAACTATGTTTTAGCTACAAAAATGATGTTTTTTTTTCCTCTCATTGCTAACTTGTAAGTTAGTCAAATATTCCCAAGAAATAGCAAATAAGAGCTTCATAAATATTTATGTGGAATCTTGGTGCAGTGTTGCACTTTAAATAGGAATATTAGTGCATGCTTTTTCTATTGTTTTCCATAGACTGTCTTAAAGATAGGGCTGCTAAATATATCTAAAGTAAGACTTCATGTTGTTTTGGTGAGCTAGGCACTTCTTCAAAAGAAAGCTGAATTTGGTGTATCTCCAATTTACACTAAATTCCAACAAGCTAACTTGGCTCAGTTGCTGATGTGATGTGGAAAATGTAAGGTCTGTGATATCTTTGGGGTATGGCTGATCTCATTAGGGACTGGAACATCTCTCTTATGAGGAAAGACTGAGGAAGCTGGGGAACTGTGTAGCCTAGGGAGGAGAAATATCATGAGTGGACATTATCTTTGTGTGTAAATATCTCATGGGAGAATGTAAAGAGAAAGAGGTCAGGCTCTGGACCCGATGGAGTGGGTCTGCAGGAGGGCCATGAAAATGATCAGGGGGTTGGAGCCCCTCTGCTACAAGGACAGGCTGAGAGAGCTGGGGGTGTTCAGCCTGGAGAAGAGGTCTCCAGGGAGACCTAATTGCATCCTTCCAGTACCTGAAGGGGGATACAAGAAGGATGGAGACTGCCTACAAAGGCCTGCAGTGACAGGATGAGGAGCAATCACTTCAAACTAGAGAAGAGCAGATTTAGATTGGATGTTAGGAACAAATCTTTACTATGAGAGTGATGGAACACTGGAACAGGTTGCCCAGGGAGGTGGTTGGGGGCCCATCCCTGGAGATATTCAAAGTGGGGTTCAACAGGGCTCTGGACAACCTGATCTAGTTGAGGATGTCCCTGCTGACTGCAGAGGGGGTTGGACTGGATGACCTTTGGAGGTGCCTTCCAACCCACACCATTCTATGATCCTACAGAAAGGCTGCAGAGGGACTTTTCATAAGGGTGTCTAGCAGTTGGGCAAGGGGAAATGGTTTGATGCTGAGGCAGAGTAGGTTCAGACTGGATCTTATGAAGAAGTTCTTCAATACAAGGGCAATGAGATTCTGGAACAGGCTGCCCAGGGATGTTGTGGAAGCCTCCTCCCTGGGGGTGTTCAGGGCCAGGTTGGATGAGCCCTTAAGCAGCCAGGTTTAGTTGTGAGGTATCCTTGTCCATGTTGGGGGGGTTGGAGTAGATGATCTCTAAGGTCCCTTCCAACCTGAGCCATTCTATGATTCTAGATATCTATGTATCTATATAGATATATCTATCTCTCTATATATATCAATTATGTATGATTATTTTGAAACAAGTGTGTGTTTTTTTAATTACAGGCTAATCTATCCTGTTTAATTCAGCTGTAGACTTAATTCTTCCCCCCCCCCAGTTTTTACAAAGCAGATGTTTATCTGCTCCTTCTTATCACCCTACCATAACTTTACTATATTTTTCTTCCCTTTATTTTAGTTGTTCTTTAGGTATTATTTTTTCCTGTGTGGGAAAGAAAAAAGTGAATTTTAAAAATGTATTGTGATGTTTGCATTCTCAAAGGTTTTGTCCAAAAAAAAGTATTTTTATGTTTATTGAAAGGCTAAAACGAGCTCTACAGCTCTATATAGTATAAATTTAATTGGACTTTATCCATCAGAGATCATTCTGGATCACCTATGTAGTATGAATTTAGTTGGACATTATCCATCAAAGGTCATTCTGGATCATCTGTGGAGTATAAATTTAGGTGGACTTTATCCATTAAAGGTCATTCTGGATCATCTATTTAGTACAAATTTAGGTGGACTTCATCAAAGATCATTCTGGATCACCCTTGTAGTATAAATTTAATTGGTCTTTATCCATCAAAGGTCATTCTGGATCACCCTTGTAATATAAATTTAATTAGACTTTATCCATCAAAGGTCATTCTGGATCATCTGTTGATTTGGTTCCTTCTTCCTCAGAGTTGCATATCAGGGCAAGACTGCAAATATATAAATTTATTTAAATTATTTAATTATTTATTTATACATCTGTATAGATACATACATATGTGTGTATATATATGTCTGTATATAAATGAAGAAGAGTTATTGCTTCTGGCTTTATCCTCTCTCAGCAGTGTACTTGGACTACTAAAACTCAGTAGCAGGGGAAAAAAAAACAAACAGAAAACAAAAACTCATCTTGGGAGTATTCCAGAAAATTTCAAACAAGTTTATGCAATTTCTTCATTAGTGCTTGTAATACCAAACAAATCAGCCTGGCCAGTGGGATCTAACAGTAATTTAAAACCTTGGTAAGGTTGAGTTCTGGAGAAGGAGATAACAGATAGTGCTTTTTATTCAATGGTGCCAAAACATTTAACTCAAAATAAACACCACGAGGATATCCAAGCACAAAAATATTCATCACAAAGCCAGCTAATATTACACTCAATAAACCCAATTCTCACTCAGGAGGAGAAAGTGATAGGCTATTTCTTCCTTTGAGAAACCTGTAAAACCACCTTCTGTCTATTTAAGGTGGGTGTATATTTCCATTTGTTATTTCATTTTCATCTCTCAACCAATTCAGGATGCTTATTGCATACTCCTTGAGCAGAAGCCACTGTTTGATACTGGCTCCAGAGGTGGTAGTTACACTCCATGTGCCTCCCAAAGTTGTCTTATCTCAAAGGTCTTGCAGCAGCTGCGGCTGTTTGGTTTGGAAAAGAGGAGGCTGAGGGGAAACCTCATTGCTCTCTACAGCTATCTGAAAGGACCTTGTGGAGTGGTTGGTGCTGGTCTCTTCTCCCAGGTAATTAGTGATAGAACAAGAGGGAATGGCCTCAAGCTGTGAATGGCTAGGTTTAGACTGGACGGTAGGAAAGATTTTTTTTTTTTCCCAGCAAGAGTGTTCAGGGATTGGAATGTGCTGCCCATGGAGGTGGTTGAGTCCCCAAGCCTGGATGTGTTTCAAGGAGGTTTGGATGTGGTGCTTGGGGCTATGGTTTAGGAGTGAACTTTGTAGAGTAGGGTTCTTGGTTGGACTTTGTGATCCTGTGGGGCTTTTCCAACCTCAATTTTCTATGCTTCTGTGATTCTGTATGTAAACTTTGAATAGCTAACCCTTGTAGGTACTGATGTTTTCTGTAGCAGTGCATTGTAAAAGAAAATGAGGAAGTTAAACCTTTTTACTTTTAGAACTATTGATGTCTAGAAAAGTCCCTTAGAGAAATAATAGAAATACAGTTTCTTGTTCATTTAAAACTGCCAAGCACATAAGGAAGATGAAAAAAAGAAATCTGCAACAATAGGAGGTAACTTTGCAAAGTAATCTCACATTTCTGTGTGAGAGGAAACCAGTTTTGTGCAATAGAAGTGTGAATAGATAATGAAACAGTTTGTTTACCTACTACACACTGTGTAAATATGAAGCTGAGAATTGCAGAGCCTCCAGGAGATTTTTCTGGTCTTTATAGTTTTTAGAAATGCAGTCATGGATTGGGTTTTGAGGTGCTAGCACAGCATTAATGCAGTAGTAGGAGAACCATGAGCTAGCAAACAATCTGATGCATTTTAGGTGAAATTAATTGAGATAGAAAATATAAATACTGTAACCAGTACATACCAGGCAGTTGCCCACCCTTGCAGGAATGGATGCTGGTATTTCCTTTTGATTAGAGCTGGAGACATGACTGTGTTGTGAGAATGAATATGGAATTTCACTAGTACAAGTAAATGCTCTTCCCTTGGGTCATACTCTCGGAATATTGAGACCAGCTGAGACGTCATCCATTGAAGTTAATTTATTTTCACTTCCAGAGTACCTGAAATCTCTCAGAAAAAAAAAAAAAAAAAAAAAAAAAAAAAAAAAAAAGCACCAAAACAAACAGATCATGATTGGCATCTCACCGAAAGTAGATTTTAGTGACAATGCTGAAGTTCAAATCCTGGATGATGCCCTGGAGGACATCAGTTTAGTTGAGCGAAGTTATGTTGACTTAACAGCAGAATGGCAGCTGTGGCTTAATGACACACACTAACCAACACAAACCAACTGCCCAGAACCTGCAGCTGAGCAGCATTGCATGGAGCCTTCCACAGACATTTTCTGGCACATTCCAGAAAACAGATCATGTGAGATCCTGTGGTAGCTGCTGCCTAGGAAAATTTTCCACAGATTGAGTAGGGAAGTGGTAGAATGCAAATGAATTACCATTGGATGTAAAAGGGAAAATAATGATAAGGTCTAATTTATTTATATTTATAAAACTCTCTTTTCAGCTTTTTTAGCTGATACTAGCTGGTGCCTTTGCTTGGCTGTTGCTGTCCTTGGCTGTGTTCTTATTGTGGCTAAGTACTAACAAGCTACCATTTGCTCTTCTCCCTCTTTTACCTTGTACAGGGGGGAAGGGAGCAGAGAAGGGGAAGCTGTTGGTAACCCCCTAGTTTTGTCCAGGGGGGTTCTTGTGTTGTTCATAAATTGTAAATGCAGGTCAATATTATATATTTTGTACATATTCATTGCATTTGCTATTTCTAGATTGCAGTTGTGCTTGGAAACACAGCTTCGTTTGCTTTCCAACTGAGCTGGTCTGGCAAATTTTATTTTGGGGGTGTTTTCTCCAAATGAGTTGTGGGGGTAATTTTCAATGCACCACAGATCCACTGAGAATGAAAGGAAAAAGGAGATGGCAAAAGCCTGCTCAAGGCAAGAGCAGGGAGTCCCCCCTGTTGTCATTCTGGCAATTTGCCCTTCTACAACATTCAACACAGACAACTTGCTCTTCATTGTCATCTAAGCAGGACATAAGGACTAAGCTTGCTCACTGCTTCATTAAAATTCATTGTCTCAAACACTCATCTAAGGTGATTGGGGTGGTTTTTTTTTTTTTTGCAAAGTCTTCATGTTTAAAATCTCATTGTTGGTATAAATGACAGTCAAATCTGGTGTTTTAACTACAGAGGAAGCTACAGAGAAGAAAATGCTTTTATTTTTCCTTTTTCCTTTTGAGAACTAGAAATAGTGATGGGAAAAAAAAAAAAAAGTGGATTTTTCATCTCAATATGTTTGAGTTTCCTTCTGCTGATGCCTGGACAAACATTACCACTGTCACCTGTCAAAATAGAGAAAATCAAGTAACAGGTGTCTTGGGAAGAACATCTGACATTTGTTTTTAAGCCTGGATTTATTGCTCTTAACATTATGAGAACATGCACCTGTTCCTGTCTGCTGAGCACATTATTTCTGTGTCTGAGGGGATGCTTAATTTCTATGTGTCCTAACATTAGCTACAGTGAAACTGAAGAGACAAAGTGACAGATATTCCAGTTTATACTCTGAAAGAAGGCTGTGCAAGGGCTGAACAGCATTCCCATGATTTGCAGATGGTTTGGCATGAGTTCTCTTTGTGCTGGTTGTCCAAAGCCTGGTAATGACAACAAGGATGTAAATTTTATTTACTCACTTCATTGTTTAGAACACTTCAGAAAAGGAGTGAATGATGGACCAGATCTGCAGCTCTTGGTAAATGGCCACAGTCCACTGTCTTAAATGAAGATGCATTTGTCCATGTTTGTTGTCTGAAGCTGCATTACAATGCACAAACAGACAAAGGCTTGAAATGAAGTCAGAGAAGAGCCTATCAAAATTCTCCCAGTCCTGCTTTCCAATTTATCTAATGAAATTGCCATTCAAATCCCCTGTTAACTGTCTGAGTGCTTATTTGAAATTCTAAATGTCTGCCTAAAGGAATAACTATAGATTTTACCCTTTAACTTCATAAATTTGTGATTCTGTTACATTTTTCATTCTAGGTGTGTTCAGAGTGGAATTGGAATACAGAAACCTACTAAACTTAGTGTCTGTGGTGAACTAGAGACGGGTAACAAAAATCTTGAGCCTACATTAGAGGCTTTGCTTTCACCTAGACCTGTATGGAGTAGTCAGTAATGTCCACAGATATATTCAGTTGAAATCTTCCCTGGTAGGCTTGAATAATTCACACTTCATTGCCTCATTCCAAATAAGAGCCTTCTTAGAAAAGAAAAAAAAAAAAAAAAGAGAAAGTGTTATTTCTTTGAATCCTATGAGAAAATAAGGTTGCACAGTGAGAGCAGTGTGCTTTTGATGGACTTTTTCAGCAGTGTTCAATCCCCTCTGCTCTGTGGTAGCCACAACAGATGTATAGAGACATGTCTGAAGTCTCTTTCTGATGCACAGCTAATTGTTCACTCCAAAGCATTGCTGTTTTGAGCTTGTTCTTGCAATATCCTGAGCTGCTGTGACTTGAATTGTGCTAAAACATAACACTGAACTGCCTATTTCTAATCTCTTCTGCTACCATCACTCTCAATTCTCTTGGTGGAAAGAAGTAGAAAGCCTTTTTTGGTGGGTGTGCAGACAGCTCTGCTGATCTCCTTGTCATGAGCATCATCATCACAGGTTGCATGGTACTGCTTCATGCATCATCTAACCTGTGGGAGCTGTTGCATTCTTTTCCTCCTATTTGCACTTCTGGTTTAGGTCTCTTTTAACAGGCTTGGCATGTCCTGTGATTTCTCCACAAATGGAACTTCACTTTTGTATTTGAAAAGGAGCAGGGGGAAACAACAAAATGATTACAAGGTGCTGCTGAACTTCTGGGGAATGGTATCCTCTTCTCCTCTCAGTCTCTGTCCATGACCTTGCCTCTCCTAAGTGTTCCCTTGCTGCCAATGGTAAAGATCTTAAAAGATTCACAGCAAATTTTGATTTCTTAGCTGTCAGATTGTCTTTTTCCACACTCAAATTCACCAAATGGAAGCAATTTCTGCACTAACACAGAATTGCTCTGATCCATCCTTGTAGTTTGTGGCAGCCCTGTTATTTTATTAGGCACTCATCAAGCTGTAAAAGCTCATTACTTATTTAATGAAGGGGTTTTGGTTTATGGTTAGAGTGTTGACTTTTTTCACAAGGTACCTTGACTTAGGTATGTAAAAGTGGCTGCTCTGAACCTTCCTCAGCTGTAGACTTTAGTCCAATGCCCATCTCTCAGAAGCATACAGTAGGCAGTACAGCTTCCAACCTCCTTTTATGTGAAGAACTGAATCCCATGCTGACTACCTAACTGATTTGTAAACTCAGAAGTATTTTTGGTGTGAGGTGGGTGGAAACATGGAGAGCTGAGAGGTGGTTGTCAGTGCTGGCAATGAATGATCAAAACTTCTGTTCTGCTGAGAGATGAGGAAGAGGTGATGCAGTCTCCTCCAGCTTGCAGCTTGACATACTAACCTCATTTGCTCCTGACTAATACTTGCAGCAGCAGCAAGTTAATTACTAGCACCTGAATATCTTGCTCATTCATCAGGATGTGAGATGCAGGAAAAGCCACTCTAGGCTGATCACTGTCTATGAATGGCAGGCATCGTAATAACACCTTCTAAAACACCAGCAACTTACTCTAATAACAGCATGGTTATCCAGTTGATACCAAAAATAAATTGTGTTTAGTGATTAGCAACACTCAGAAATGGCCCCAAGGAAGATGAATGCTGGTTCTTATGGACTTTCCTTTCAAGGTTACTCCCTTTCTTAGGGCAGCCTGCTTTGCTCCAGTAGAATTACTGTCAATGTTTCTCTCAGTGACTTCAGGCTTTCTTTTGCTTTCCTTCTTATTCATTCAGTACATCTAGAGATGAACCCATAAAAGTCCTTCCATAAAAATCTGGAAAGTTCTTGGTATAGATCATTTTAATAATTACATCAAAGCCATACCTCCTTCCTGACCATCTCAGTCATCAGTTTTGTTGTCAAAAGAGATTAAAAGATCGAGGAGGTTAATTTAGGGGGGAGAGAAAAGTTGTTTACTGAAAGAATGATTGCAATGCAGATGAGATTTGATGCTTTAAATAGCAGAGGGATAATTCATCATGTCTAAGACCAAGAGCCTAGTAAAAGAAGCATTGAACAACTAACCTGTGGTAAGACAGCAGAACTATGGTTGTTGTTTCAATATCTCAGAACTGGCACATCCAAACTTAAAGTCAGTTGCTACCTCTGAACCACAAAAGGAGATTTCTATTCCTACCTACTAGTTAATTAGAATAAAATAGTTTTCAGACAGCTTTTCAGCTTTGCCACTTTGCAGAATATGGGGCTTAGGCTTTTGCTGATGGGGGACAACCAAGCCTTAGCTCCAGCTTGGCTCAGTCATCTGCAATGCAAACAGCACTCTCTTTCCTCACTGTCCTTTCCTCACTGCCCTGAAGGCTTGACAGTTGATACTTGGCCATGATACTGACAATCCAGCCAGCTCTGAAGGGAAGAGGCAGATCATTTCCAGCCTAATTGGCAAATTTTGGCAGGACAAAGAAACTATTAGAGCTGTTAGGATCTGTCAAATTCGACTGACCTGCAAGGTGTGTACCTCCTGCTTCTTACAGAGACCTTTCTGCCTGTCTTTCTCTAATGAATATTTTGTCTGATTCTCAAAGAATGTAAAAAAAAAAAAAAATGGAGCCAAGGTGGGTATAAAAAAAAGATCTTTTTCATAATCATAATTTTAACATTTCAATGACCTTCATTTTTATTATTTTCCATTAATATTTATTTAACTATTTATTTACTTACATATTTATTTACTTACGTATTTATTTATTTATTTATTAGTTTTCTTTCTTAGAGAAAAAATCATATAACTGATTTTGGGTTTTGTTTTGTTTAGGTTTTTTAATTTGATCTTTAACTTTTTTTCTCAGTGCTTAAAGATGCCACAGAAAGATGCATGCTACCCAGATCAACCCCCAGTGCAATGCATTATCTCTTCTATTAGACATCTGAAGGATGACTCAGTGAATTTAGCTTGCAGCAAATTATGCAGTAACTCTTTGGGCAGTTAAAGCATTTCAAGAGGGTCACTTCACAGAATTTGTGCTCATAATGCATCTCTATTTTTTGCACAGTTCATGAAATATCACACAGTTTTACTCTTTGATGGACAAATCATTAGGCTTGAATGTTCCTTTATGAATGTGTTGCCTGTCAAACAAGTTGAAAAATGTCTATAGTCCTATTTTGTAATCTCTGGCATTAAGCAATCTCTGACAAGTATTAAAGGTGCTAATGAGCACTTTCAAAGTGCAGTAACACTCCTGGTTTTACTGTTATCACCTTTTCTTTGTCCTATTTATGATCATTATTCCATTTCTCTGTACCTTTCCCTGAGTCTGAAAGGGTAAGATGGTAGGAGGTGTAAATGCTCAGCATGCACCCCTCTGAATTGTTCCATTAGCCAGCCTTCTCCCCACCCTCACTGCTCGACTGGATTACATGAGGTGAGTTTAGGGCTTGTTTTCTATGAATTCACTTCATTCTAGGGTGATTTGGTGGATCTGCTACTCTTTCATCCCAAATATCTTTGCTTTCTTATCCTGACGCATCTTAGATTAACTTGACCTTAATATGTTGTGTGAAAGAACTGAATAAATTTCTCCTTGTTAAAGTGAACTTTAGGGAAAATGAGATGCTGTATTTTGCTGCCATTTAAAGACTATAGAGATAATCCAAACCACTTGAGCTGTTTTGTCTTCCACAGCCTTTCTTGTGAAGGTGGTGGAACTCTGGAACAGGTCACACAGGGAGCTGGTGGAGGCCCCATGCCTGGGGACATTCAAGGTCAGGATTGAGTGGGCTCTGAGCAATCTGGTCTAGTTGGGGATGGCTCTACTTCAGGGGCTTGCCCACCCAGTGCATTCCATGATTCTATGAGTCTATGATTCTATGATCCCTCTTCTCTCATAGTGATTTTAAGGGTAGGTCACAATTAATTAACTGGTTACAGTTCCAAAAGTTTATAGCAATGCCAATCTTTGGATCTTCTGCTCCAAAGAGAGCCTTAGGGACCCAGGGAGAACAGAAGTTGTCTTCTTTAACCTCTCTGTGAACAGGGAGATGATTACTAGAAAGGTGCTTCAGATTACAGACTATGTAGGACTTCATTTGAAAGCTACAGCAACTCCCCAGGAGCAGAGCTGAGTAGGGAGACTGGCTGCTAAGAGGTTTATATTCTTGAGGAAAAGAAGTGATAATTTTACACAGCAGCTCAGCCTCAGGCAGCCACTTGCTCAATCACCTCCAGTGGGACAGGGGAGAAAATGAAAAGAGTAAAAGTGAGAAAACCTGGGGGTTGAGATAAAGGCAACTTGATGGCTAAAGCAAAATCCATACACACAAGCAAAGAAAAAAAATTGTCCCTTACCTCCTGTTGTCAGGCAGGTGTGTCACCATTTCTAGGAAAGCAGAGCTTCTTCACATCTCATGGTTACTTGAGAAGATAGCTCCAAATGTCCTCTCTTCCTCCTTCTTTCTCCTATATTTTACAGCTGAGCGTGACATCATACACTATGGAATATCCCTTTGGTCAGGTAGGGTCAACTGTAGGGTTGTGTAGCCTTCCAGCTTGCATGCTGGGTGGTGAGCACAAGAAACTTCACAGACTCTTGCTGCTGTGCAAGCACTATTCAGCAACAGCTAAACTATTGCTGTGTTATCAAAACTGTATTGGGTCACACAATCTGAAACACAAGCACCATGACAGCATGAAGAAGATTAACTCTGTCCCAGACAAACCCAATGCCACAGGGTAGTGATTATGTTGCCCCTGGAATCCTTTGCTCTTGTGAGAACCTGATGTGAAACAGAACTCAGCTGTGGCTTTACACTTGGCAAGGAAAAGCTAGAGAAGAAGAAACCCTGAATGGGGATTGTAACTGAAATTAGAATCATAGAATCAGTCAGGGTTGGAAGGGACCACAAGCATCATCCAGTTCCAACCCCCCTGCCATGGGCAGGGACACCTCACACTACATCAGGCTGGCCAGAGCCTCATCCAGCCTGGCTGCAAACACCTCCAGGGATGGGGCCTCAACCACCTCCCTGGACAACCCATTCCAGGCTCTCACCACTCTCATGGGGAAGAACTTCTTCCTCACATCCAGTCTGAATCTCCCCACTTCCAGCTTTATTCCATTCCCCCCAGTCCTGTCACTACCTGACAGCCTAAAAAGTCCCTCCCCAGCTTTCTTGTAGCCCCCTTCAGATACTGGAAGGCCACAAGAAGGTCACCTCAGAGCCTTCTCTTCTCCAGACTGAACAGCCCCAACTCTCTCAGTCTGTCCTCATAGCAGAGCAGCTCCAGCCCTCTGATCATCCTCATGGCCCTTCTCTGGACACATTCCAGCATGTCCAGATCCCTCTTGTAACAGAGGCTCCAGAACTGGATGCAGTACTCCAGGTGGGGTCTCACCAGAGCTGAGCAGAGGGGGAGAATCCCCTCCCTTGCCCTGCTGGCCACACTTCTCTTGCTGCTGCCCTAGGCATCTGGTTGCGCCTCTCAGGCGATGCAAGTGCACATTGACAGCTCATGGTGAGCTTATTGGTATTATATGGGACTATAGGGAGTTGAGGACTCCAATGTGAAATACGGGGTCAGGGAAGGATGTTTGGTGCAGTCTCCTTCCACGGACTTTTGGGAACTTCCTACCACTGTAAACAACCTGGGCTGGCCTGGAAGATTAGCAGAGAAATGGTTTTGGTGGTGTGTGACTGATCCTCTTACGGTGAAGGGACGTCGATGGAGTGGATGTCAGTGAAAATGAGGGGGGGTGTATATATACTACCAACCCCACCCACATCCATACCTTCTATAAACTTAATAACATACTCTATAATATCTTCATCCAAAACATTTAAACCCACCCCAACACAACAAACCAAAACACCACACATCCCCCACCTTAATAACTCCCCCCCCAACAACCCCCAAATCCACCCCCCCCCAACTACATACAAATCCTCTACAAATATTAAATCAAACAAAACCAACCTTACAATAAATCCCCCCACACTCCATTAACTTAATTCATTTACCTTCCCCAACTCTCACTACAACCACCCCATAAACTCTATCTTATTCAATTCCCCCTCATAAAACATTCCAACCCCCCACACCAACTCTTTTCCAATTTTGATCATCAACACATTGTATCTTGCTTTCACTATCCTTTGTTTGGGGAAAAAAAAAAAACAAACAAAACATTTTGGACAAAAACACACCACAGCTCTCCCCATGGAAATGCTTTGGGCCAGTGGCTTCTTTTCTCTTTTTTCTCTTTTCTCTTTTTTCTTTTCTTTTTCTTTTCTTTTTCTTTTCTTTTCTATTCTTTTCTTTTCTTTTCTTTTCTTTTCTTTTCTTTTCTCTTTTCCTTTCCTTTCCTTTCCTTTCCTTTCCTTTCCTTTCCTTTCCTTTCCTTTCCTTTCCTTTCCTTTCCTTTCCTTTCCTTTCCTTTCCTTTCCTTTCCTTTCCTTTCCTTTCCTTTCCTTTCCTTTCCTTTCCTTTCCTTTCCTTTCCTTTCCTTTCCTTTCCTTTCCTTTCCTTTCCTTTCCTTTCCCTTCTCCTTTCCTTTCCTTTCCTTTCCCTTCTCCTTTCCTTTCCTTTCCTTTCCTTTCCTTTCCTTTCCTTTCCTTTCCTTTCCTTTCCTTTCCTTTCCTTTCCTTTCCTTTCCTTTCCTTCTCCTTTCCCTTTCCTTTCCTTTCCTTTCCTTTCCTTTCCTTTCCTTTCCTTTCCTTTCCTTTCCTTTCCTTTCCCTTTCCTTTCCTTTCCTTTCCTTTCCTTTCCTTTCCTTTCCTTTCCCTTCTCCTTTCCTTTCCTTTCCTTTCCCTTCTCCTTTCCTTTCCTTTCCTTTCCTTTCCTTTCCTTTCCTTTCCTTTCCTTTCCTTTCCTTTCCTTTCCTTTCCTTTCCTTTCCTTTCCTTTCCTTTCCTTTCCTTTCCTTTCCTTTCCTTTCCTTTCCTTTCCTTTCCTTTCCTTTCCTTTCCTTTCTTTCCCTTTCTTTCCCTTTCTTTTCTTTTATTTCCCTTTCCCTTTTCTTCTTTTTCTTTTTTCTCTTCTCTCTTCTCTTCTCTTCTCTTCTCTTCTCTTCTCTTCTCTTCTCTTCTCTTCTCTTCTCTTCTCTTCTCTTCTCTTCTCTTCTCTTCTCTTCTCTTCTCTTCTCTTCTCTTCTCTCTTCTCTTCTCTTCTCTTCTCTTCTCTTCTCTTCTCTTCTCTTCTCTTCTCTTCTCTTCTCTTCTCTTCTCTTCTCTTCTCTTCTCTTCTCTTCTCTTCTCTTCTCTTCTCTTCTCTTCTCTTCTCTTCTCTTCCTCTCCTCTCCTCTCCTCTCCTCTCCTCTCCTCTCCTCTCCTCTCCTCTCCTCTCCTCTCCTCTCCTCTCCTCTCCTCTCCTCTCCTCTCCTCTCCTCTCCTCTCCTCTCCTCTCCTCTCCTCTCCTCTCCTCTCCTCTCCTCTCTTCTCTTCTCTCTCCTCTCTCTCTTCTCTCCTCTCCTTCTCTCTCTTCCTCTCTCTCTTCTCCTCTCCTCTTCTCCTCTCTCCTCTCCTTCTCTTCTCTTCCCTCTTCTCTTCTCCCTTCTCTTCCTCTTCTCTTCCTCCTTCTCTTCTCTTCCTCTTCTCTTCTCTCTCCTCTTCTCTTCTCTTCTCTTCTCTTCTCTTCTCTTCTCTTCTCTTCTCTTCTCTTCTCTTCTCTTCTCTTCTCTTCTCTTCTCTTCTCTTCTCTTCTCTTCTCTTCTCTTCTCTTCTCTTCTCTTCTCTTCTCTTCTCTTCTCTTCTCTTCTCTTCTCTTCTCTTCTCTTCTCTTCTCTTCTCTTCTCTTCTCTTCTCTTCTCTTCTCTTCTCCTCTCTTCTCTTCTCTTCTCCTCTCTTCTCTTATTTCTTTTTGTTTCTTTTCCAGTTATACAGTAGAGTCTGCCTCAGGGTTTGAGTAACAGCTGCTTAATAACAATCTGCAAGGTGAAAAGAAAATTCTGTCACTTACTGAGCCTAATGGATACTTCTTGCCCAGAGTTACAGTATTTCTTCCCCAAATAGCTTTTCTCCTGGAGAGTTGTAATTGTTTCTGACTGGTGCCTAAATCTCTGGCTGAAAGACATAGCTTATGTAGTAAGCTCTGGGTGCTTATCTTTATGGTTCTCTACAACAGTATTTTTTAAGTGATCATTCAAACTAAGAGAAGAGGCACTTTTTTTTTTTTTTTTTGTCCATTAATTATTAAAGGAGCATGCCAGTTTGGAAGTTGGTTATTTTGATAGGACAGAGTGATAAGAACAAGTTAAATCAAGCAGAAAATGCTGCCGATAATCAGGGGCCACGTACCCTTTATGAACTTGAAATAAAGCTGAAGTAATCTGAAAGCCTCTAAACTTTGAGCAGAAGCTTTATTTTCCCCATGAGAACACAGCATTTCCTTTAAGTGCAACTTATCAGGTCACTGCTGGTTTCAGTGCCATTGCACTACTGATAACATTGACTTGTGAACATCTGGAACAATTATTCTTTCCTCTTGACTGAGCAGGGGGGAGCACAGACCTCAGGGAGGCATTGCTAAGGACAGTGAGGAGTACTGATTGTATTCTCTGCACACATGCCTCCAGAAGCATGTGAGGTGTCCTGACTGCTGTAGTGCTCTGCTAGAGTGAGCAAACAGAACTTAGGTTTCAGTGCTGGTGAGGAGATTAGCTGGAAATTTACAATCTACTGGGTTGTAAGATGGCTACTAGGATGATCAGGGGACTTGAGCATCTCCCCTGTGAAGAGAGACTGAGAGCCCTGGGGCTGTTTAGTCTGGAGAAGAGAAGACTGAGAGGGGATCTGATCAATGTCTATCAATAGCTGAGGGGTGGGGGTTAAGGGGAGGGGGCCAGGCTCTTTTTGGTGGTTCACAGTGATAAGACAAGGAACAATGGGTTCAAACTTGACCATAGAAGATTTCAGCTCAACATGAGGAGAAACTTCTTTCCAGTGAGGGTGACAGAGCTCTGGAAGAGGCTGCCCAGGGGAGTTGTGGAGTTTCCTTCTCTGGAGACTTTCAAGCCCCATCTGAATGCGTTCCTGTGTGACCTGTGCTGGATTCTATGGTCCTGCTCTGGCAGGGGGCTTGGACCAGATGTTCTTCGGAGGTCCCTCCCAACCCCTTACATCCTGTGATCCTGTGAAGACAAATTAAGCAGGGAGACTTTTGTGGGGAGCTAGGAGAGTCATTCCTATGTAAGGGGTTAACCTTGTTGCAAGCAGGGTTTTTGGGGTAAGAAAACTGTAGCAAATATTAGCCCTGGGAGCATTGCTGCAATATCCCCATAAAGTTGCCAAGTTACTCTGTGCTTCATTACCTACCTACAGGGACACTTGCACTGGAGAAAGGAAGGAGAAAATAGGCCATCAGACTAGAAATGCAAGTAACAGCTCTCTTTTGATCCTAATTACAAGTGAGGAGCAATTATTAATAATTTAGTACTTCAGGTAAATTGCAGGCCTGTGAACTGAGTCAGTGTCACACAGTTATTTGGCTTATTAGTAATGAGGAGCATGTTGAAATTCACTGTATAAGGCTAAGAATACAGCATTGCTTTCTGTGGCATATCAGCTAAGGGACATCACTGGAAAAAGAACTGGTGGTGGTAGGTGGCTTGTCATTCTTACTAAAGAGCCAAACTCTCCATCTCTTCTACCAAACAGATGCTTCCCCCACACACTTCTTCCATACACACTCAGTGAGAGCTTAAAAACTTTCCTCTTCAGAAGATCAGCTCACACTGAATGCTCTCTGACTCAGAAATGGCCTGCTGGGCCACATAAGCAGCCCAGGATAATATCCTAGAAGAAGAAGAGATTTTTAAAATGATTTCTTTTTTTTTTTTTTTTTTTTTTTGTCTTTGAAAGCTTTGCAGCATTCCAGGACATAAAGCATGAATCAGTCTTCACTTTGTCAATTTCAGTTGGACAGTCCCTTGCTATCTAATGATGAGTTTTAACTTTTCCTGCTATGATTCCACCTTGCTGATGTTTTGCATTCACAGAAACCCAATTATTCTGGATTAGGGCCCTCCTATCTGTATGACACCTGGCTCACAGGATCATAGGCTCACAGGATGTCAGGGGTTGGAAGGAACCTCAGGAGATCATCAAGTCCAACCCCCCTGCCAGAGCAGCACCAGAGAATCCAGCACAGATCACACAGGAACACATCCAGATGGGGCTTGAAAGTCTCCAGAGAAGGAGACTCCACAACCTCTCTGGGCAGCCTGTTCCAGTGCTCTGTCACCCTCCCAGTGAAGAAGTTCCTCCTCATGTTGAGGTGGAACCTCCTGTGCTGGAGTTTCTATCCATTGCCTCTTGTCCTATCCCAGGGTGCAAGTGAGCAGAGCCTGTCCCCTCCCTCTTGACACTCAGCCCTCGGATATTTATAGATATTTATTAAATCCCCTCTCAGTCTTCTCCAGACTAACCACCCCCAGGGCTCTCAAACTCTGCTCCTAGGGCAGTCCTCCACTCCCTCAATCATCCTGGTAGCTCTCTGTTGGACTCTCCCCAGTAGATCCCTTTCCCTTTTGAACTGGGGAGCCCCAAACTGGATGCAATATTCCAGAGTGGCCTCAGCAGGGCAGAGTAGAGGGGGAGAAGAACCTCTGTCAATCTGCTGGACGTGCTCCTCTTAGTGCACTCCAAGCTATCCACAAGCAACCAGTGAAAAATTCACTTTATGGAGGTTTTCCCAAATTCTGAACATTTGGACATATTTCATATCATGTCATTTCAACTGAGATAATGCAGCTCAACACCTCACTACTGCAAAAAAAAAAACAACCCAACACCGTCTCTTATTCAGAACATGGAGCTGATTTGAGGCATGAAGGTTTTGGCAGTAAGAGAAAGCTATTCATTTCAGACTGAGTACAATAAATTGGTTCAGAGTGGGCATTTATTCCTCTTGGGAATAGAAAGTACTTTATATGTATTTTCTGTAAGGCCTGGAAAATGCTTGTTCCTTCCTGAAGACACAGAGCAGTGAAAGGAAGAGCAGGAGCAGCAACAAAAATTAAAGCTGGCTGAAAGGAAAAAACTCACCGTTCTTTTTTTTTTTTTTTTTTTTTGCCAAGGACTCTTGGCTGATTACAAGTAATAACTTGTTTCCCATCCTCTTGCAGCCCAGAATGCCTTCCAGGATGAAGCAGGTACTCACAAGGAGAAAGGCAGAGTGCATAAGGTGCCAATCATTCAGGCTGACATAGCAGCTTTATGGGAACTTCTCCCACTGCTGCTCTTTCCATCACAGGTATCTGGAAATGCAAAAGAAAGTCATCCAAGGCCTGTGCAAATGAAGAGCATCAGAGGAAACCTTGATCCTTGTGAGTTTTGTGAGTTTTTGTACTCGTAAATAACCTTTAGCATATTATTCTAAGGTAAATAAATTTTTTACCCATTAAAAGATGGAGATAATGTTGGAAGGATGAAGAATTCAGAAATTCATAGAATGGTTTGGGTTGGAAGGGACTTTAAAGATCATCTAGTTCCAGCCCCCTGCCATAGGCAAGGACACCTTCAACTAGCCCAGGTTGCTCAGGACCTCATCCAGCCTGGCTTTGGGACACATCCATGGAGGGGACACTCTTGACTTCCCTGGGCAACCTGTTCCAGTGTCTCACCAGCCTTTCTTCCTGATCTCCAGCCTAAACCTTCCCTCCTCAAGCCTCAGTCCATTCCCTCTTGTCCTGTCACTACAAGCCATTGTAAAAAGTTCCCTCCTGGCTTTCTTGTAGCCCACTTCAGGTACTGGAAGCTTGCTCTAAGGTCTCCCTAGAACCTTCTCTTCTCCAGGCTGAACCCCAATTCTGTCACCCTGCCCCCACAGCAGAGGTTCTCCAACCCTCTGATCATCTTTGTGGCCCTCCTCTGGACCTGCTCCAGCAGTTGTGCTGGGGGTACCAGAACTGGATGCATCACTGCAGGTGGGATTTCATGAGAGCAGAGGGGCAGAATCCCCTCCCTGTGCTGCTGCTCTCCCCCTTTGGCTGCAGCCCAGCACACAGCTGCATTCTGGGCTGCCAGCGACCATTGCTGGCTCCTGGTGAGTTTTTCATCAACTGACATCCCCAAGGCCTTCTTCTCCAGACTGCTCTCAAGCCACTCCTTGCCCAGCTTGGATTTGTGCTTGGGATTGCCTTGATGGAGGTGTGGGACCTTGCAACTTGGTCTTGTTGACCTTCATGCGGTCGGCTTGAGCCCTCTCAAACCTATCCAAGCCCCTCTGGATGCCATCTCTTCCCTCCAGCATGTCAGCTGGACCACACAGCTTGGTGGCATCCACAAATCTGAGGGTGCCTCATTGCCCATTTCCTTGTCAAAAACATTAAACAGCACTGGTCCCAATACCAGCCCCTGAAGAATGCCACCTGTCACTGGTGTCCATTTGTCCACTCAGCCTTTGACCACAACCCTGAGTGTGGCCATCCAGCCCATTCCTTATCCAGTGACTGGTCCACCCCTCAAGTCCCTACTATTCCAGTTTGGTGAACAGGATGTGATGTGAGACAGTATCAAATACTTTACAGAAGTTTGTAAGCATTGATAAGATTGGTATCACCCACAAACTTCTGAAGACCATGTAATGTTTTCATTTCACTTAATCTCCTGAATAATATTTCTCATTTCTTGCTCTTTAAAAAACAAACAAACAAAAAAACCCCAAAGGACAAACATTTGTAGTTTGGGATTTAATCTATCAGGGAAAGAAAGAAATATCCATAATAGGAGAGACCTCTAGGCAAATTGCAGAAAAAAATTTCTGACAATCCAGAGTAAAGAGAAAATGTAACCACCACAAATTGCTCCCCTATAGCCTACACAGAAATGAGATCACATTGGTTACCTTAGAGTAACTGCAAACAGTAATTAGAAGTGCTGTCCTCTGAGCCCTACTGCTGTGAAGGCAGCAAATATTGAGGCATCTAAATTACGTGCTGAAGGTAATTCGTGGCAAATCACACTGAAAAGTTGTGCCTGGCAAATTCAGTGTGCATATGTACATCCAGGCATCCTTAACGTGGCAGCAGCTGCTGCTGGAATGGGTGGAAAATGTATTGGCTTCACACTCCAAATGAGAAGATTTATTGGGGACTTTTCAGCATGGCTCCTGAATCAGTTGCAGCTGAAATATTTACATCAGGAGATTAAATTTTCAATACAGTGCATCACTCAGCAAAGCTTTTATGGCCTTTCAGCGGTGACTGAAGATTGTTGGAGTTGATAATCCCTCACTGTGAGGCAGGCATGGAGTAAATATTTCTGTGTGCTTTCCATTTGGTGTGAACCACTGAAGAGGAGGAAGCACTGCTGTTCTTTAAAAATAGAAGCATTGCTGCAGTCTTAACTAACATAGCCTTAATAATGTTGCTATGGTAACAGTTTAAGAGTTGAATTTACTTTTATCTTAGACATGGTTAATGCAGGAGTCATCAGGGATAGCTCCAGGCTTAGGAAGTTTTCTAAGCATCAGACCTGAAGCTGTAAGTTTGACAGAATCAAGCCACCTGCCACATAAAACCCATGCTGGTAGGTCACCTTATTTGCTTCTGCCTTCTCTCTCCTCCATCCCTGAACACATTTCATGGGAGGTTTTTATAAGGTTGCTACTCTTAGAATCATAGAATTGTTAGGGTTGGGAGGGACTGGCCCAGGACATCATCTGTCCCAAGTAAACCCAAGCTGGATGATAACTATCATTTTGATAAACCATATATAGAATAGATCAGAGAATAGAATCATAGAATTATCAGGGTTGGAAGGGACCTCAAGGATCATCCAGTTCCAACCATCCATCCATGGGCAGGGACACTTCATACTAGATCAGGTTGCCTAGAGCCACATCCAACCTGGCCTTAAAAACCTCCAGGGATGAAGCTTCTACCACCTCCCTGATCCATTATCCCTGGATAAACCTATTCCAGCCTTATCCAGAATTATCACATAGCAGACACCTGTTGTATACTTTAGGCTGAGTAACAGCTGCCACAATTCAAACAAAGTATCTCTACTCTTCTCAATGAAAAATTCTGTAGTTAGATCAGAATTAGAATTAGATTCTCTGTTTCATTAGCCTAGGGGAAAAAAAATGTAAAGAAAAAAAAAGTTAAAACTGTGCTAAAAATTAAATGCTGAAGTTTATTGATTTTGGTAACCCACTGACTGCACATACACAGAATCACAGAATGTTAGGGGCTGGAGGGGACCTTAAAAGCTCATCCAGTCCAACCCCCCTGCCAGAGCAGGATCACCTGTGCCAGATCACACAGGAATGCATCCAGGTGGGTTTTGAATAGCTCCAATTCAATTTCTTGCTAGTAAAAATACATAAAAATAAGCAGTAATTTGAGTGAGATAAATAGATAAATAGATCTCTAGGCTAAGATGCAAAACTCATTGCACCAAATGTTTGAAAAGTTCTGATAGAATTTGCCAAACATTGCACAGTTTTGGAGATTAAGAAAATAAAATTAATAATTCCAGATCCCATCTTCAGCTGGCAGTACTGTTAATTGACCTATACCAGGGAAAGGCAGGAACCAAAAATAGAAAACAATCTTCTTATTCTGGGTTTTCTAGTTGAAGTATGTCCTGGAAATCACTGTCAGGTGCTTCAAGTGTTTATTAGATTCCTGCTTTCCCCATTCTTGGGAAGTCCTCTTGGCTCATGTACATCAGAATAGGAACAAGATGCATTTAAACCCTGGGTCCCTTAATTCACATTGCTTTCAGTTGATCAGGATGAAATATTTCACCAAGTGCCTCACTGTCCAGTGTTGTATACATGTGCCACCACCTGTTAGGTGTCCTTTTTGTGCTCCCTGTGTCTATAACTAGCCTTAGTAATCAACCAGGTACCTGCAGGTGTTTCTCAGAAAGCAAACTGCTCCAAACCCTGAGTTTTCTGCCCTGGACTATTTCTGGAGATTGCTTTAGAGTTAATTGCTGCTTCCTAGAACCTGGGCAAGGTCAAGGCTTCTATTTTTATGCCTGAATATCACAAGAAAGTGGTTCTGAGAAGCTAAAGATGTGAGAATAAATTTCATGTGGCTTCCTGTTTATCAATACAGACCAGTTAATCTGGAGCAGATGAGGGAAATAATTTCTAGGACCACTTTCTTCCTGGGCAAGTACTAAATTCCAGCACGTGAGCACATGTAGATTAAATTCACAAAGGTTAGCTTTAACCTAGTAAGGTTAATCTCTTGGGGCCCCTCTGCACTTGCAGAAAGCAGAGGTGATTGTCCCCCTAGACTCAGCACTGCTGAGGCCACACCTTGAGTACTCTGTGTGTGAGTTTTGGGCACCTCAATCCATGAGGGATGGTGAGGAGCTGGAGCAGGTGCAACTAAGAGCAACTCAGGTGGTGAAGGGCCTAGAGAATGAGATGATAAAGAGCAGCTGAGGGCACTGGGGCTGTTTGGTTTGAGGAAGAGGAGGCTGAGAGGAGACCTTATCACCCACTACAACTACCTGAAAGGACAATACAGAAAGGTAGGTGCTGGTCTTTTCTCACATGTATTTAGTGGTAGAACAAGAGCTAATGGTTACCTCAAGCTGCACCAGGATAGTTTTAGGCTAAACATTAGGAAATATTTTTTCACTGAAAGAGTGGTGAGGCTCTGAAACAGGCTGCCCAGGGAGGTGGTGGAGTCACTGTCCCTGGATATGTTTAAAGATCATTTGAGCAAGGTGCTTAGTGGTATGGGTTAGTGGTGGACTTGGTAGAGCAATGTCAGTGGTTGGACCTGATGATCTCAAGGAGTTTTTTCCAACCTGAATGATTCTGTGAAAGGAAACAACTTTATTTAAAGGGAGACTCAGCACAGGATCACTCAGCACAGAATGAGGTTTTCCCAGGCATGGAGTTAACACAAGGAAATCACCCCAGTGGAGGTTATACTGTGCTAACTATTCTATGCAGACAAGCACTTACCAACCCATGCCTTATTTCAATCCCACCATGCAAATTTGCATTTAAAACTCTCTGCTGAAATTCAAGTTGACCTATTTTTTCACTCATTATGCCAGAGACTTCATCTGGTGTTTTGTTGAGAAACTCTGACAGATAATCCTCAACTTTCTCCTTTGCTCCTTGGGTATCACTTAATTGTTTTTAAAAGCTGGTTGCTCCACTTTCCACTCTTTAGTGCTACATCCTCTTATTTTAGGAAGAAGACACTCTTCCTACTAGGCCAATCACTGTTTTGTCTGAAGGCAATCAAATAAACAGACAAGAAAAAGAAACACAGGAATAATCCTGTGTGAAAGAAACCCAGCTAACTATCACATCTGCAGAAACACAGAAACCTTGCTGCTTGGAAACATAGAGATGAATAAATGACTGGGGATAATTACACTGCCAGCAGCTGAATTTATTGTGAACTTTGTCAGCTAAAATGTCATTCATGTCTCAAATGGCACAGTCAATTAAATCAGTTATAAAACATGCAGCAGCTGTTGAAATGCTTCATTGTTACCATTTTGGACTAAGCACCTTGTTAAAAATCACAATTCCAAGCCCTGAAGTGCATTGTGGAGGCAGGTTCCTTCTATCACCAATTCAGCAAAGAGAGTTTCTTTGTTTCTTCCTTTGAAAGTGTCCATCCTTACAGTTCTACAGTGTGCTGTCTGTAGCATGGTTAGCAAACAAAATGTTTTTGAAACCTTGATGCATTCTGCTCTTTCTGGCAGTATAAATGGCTGCAGCTATGTTTGCAGACAATATGAAGTACAAGTGGTGGCAAACCCACCACTATTCACCTATCTTCTTCTTCTCAAAGGAAATATATCCTGGGAAACTGTCCCAGAACATCATCTATCCCAAGTAAATCCAAGCTGGATGACAGTTATCATTTTGAATAAACGGTATATAGAATGAATCATAGAATTGTCAGGGTTGGAAGGGACCTCAAGGATCATCCAGTTCCAACCCCTCACACTACAGCAGGTTGCTCACAGCCACATCCAGCCTGGCCTTGAAGACCTCCAGGGATGAGGCTTCCACCACCTCCCTGGGCAACCTGTGCCAGTGTCTCACCACCCTCCTGGTGAAGAACTTCTTCATAACATCCAGTCTGAATCTACCCATTTCCATTTCCCCCATTCCCCCTACTCCTATCACTCCCTGACACCTTAAAAAGTCCCTCCCCAGCTTTCTTGTAGTCCCTTTCAGATACTGGAAGGTCACAAGAAGGTCTCCTTATTGACAAAACTTCATCATCTACCTTCTATGTGAAACAGCTAAAGCTATGTGATTAGAGATTCTAACAACAGCAAATATCTGTGGACAATTAACACTGAGAAACACTTCTAAACAAAGACTTGGCAGCATATTAAGGCTGCTTTTCTAAGATGAATAAAAGCAAAGGCATTCATAATTAAAGCAACTGCTGTCCTTAATTATCTAGCTGCCTGTGTCCTAGATTTTCTGAGGTGCAAGGACCTGGGGATGGGTCCTGTCAGATAGGTACATTGCTCAAAAAACCACGTTTTCTATAGTTTAACTGGCCCATCCCTTTATACAAACTGAAGGATTTTCCTCCCTGGGTTAACTCTGTAAGATATAAGGGCAGCTTTTGCTCCTGTTGCAGCAATGTAAAACACACTTCAGTAGGAAATGTGCTTCTGTCTCCACTCTCAAGATACGGTGACCTCTGCATCAAAAGCAGCAGTCACAGTCTCACAGTATATCAGAGGTTGGAAGGGACCTCCAGAGATCAGCAGGTCCAACCCCCCTGCCAGAGCAGCATCACTTAGGGGAGTCTGCACAGGAATGCATCCAGGTGGGTTTGGAAAATCTCCAGAGAGGAGACTCCACAACCCCCCTGGGCAGCCTGTTCCAGGGCTCTGTCACCCTCACTGGAAAGAAATTTCTCCTCATGTTGAGCTGAAATCTTCTCTGTTCAAGTTTGAACCCATTGTTCCTTGTCTTATCACTGTGAACCACCAAAAAGAGCCTGGCCCCCTCCACTTGACACCCACCCCTCAGCTATTGATAGACATTGATCAGATCCCCTCTCAGTCTTCTCTTTTTCAGACTAAACAGCCCCAGGGCTCTCAGTCTCTCTTCACAGGGGAGATGCTCAAGTCCCCTAAGCATCCTTGTGGCTCTCTGTTGGATTCTCTCCAGCAGGTCTCTGTCTCTCTTGAACTGGGGAGCCCAAAACTGACCTAAGTAGAACAACTTTCCCCAAAGTCTCACTGTTTCAAAGTGTCTTCTTGGCAAGCACAGCTTGCAGGTGTTTGGAACACAAAAATGGCAGCAGAAGTCCACCAAGAAAGCTTCCTTATCTGCTGTGGGGGAACCTTAACCCCCTCTCCCATCATTCTTCCCCCAAAGATCAGTGAAACAAGGACTAGTCAGTGCCTTTAAGAGTGCTCTGTTCATCTCCCCAAACCTGAGATACATTCCAGGACTTAGAATGCCTAAGTCTAGAAGGATCAGTAAATAGTTATGCAGCTTATCTCCAGCTATCCCTTTACTGTGTCCTTTAACTGGTTTAGCTACAGTTTATGTTCTAGAAAGTCAGCCTTAATGGGAAGAAATCAATAGAGAAAGAAAATCTATCACTTCCTCTGTTAATTGTTTTTCCCACTCATTCATCAGTATTAAAACTGTGTGCAGTTTCTTATTGGATTTGTCTGGGTTTAGCTTCCAGACATTGGGTTTTGCCTTTCTTTTTTCTCACTAAATGCCTTAATAACAGAAATTTTCTTTCTCGGACAGTGTGAAGCCACCATCATTAACTTCCTTTTGCATAATCTGTAGCGATTGAATTCTTGATATCCCCCACAGGAAGGCATTTTCTCGAGCCTTTGAATACTTTTCTGCTCCCTTTGTGATTTTTTTACAGCAATGTTTTTGTGTAGCATCAGCCTCCCCCCCATTGCTACTCATTATGCTTCTGTTGGTCTTATCATGCCATAAAGAGAAGTGAAAATCACTTCCCTGTTGTTGCTCAGTAATCCTGGTTGTATTTCTTCTTTCAAAAGCATTACAGAATGTTTTTAAAAGAATATGCATTTGACTGTTTTTGGCTTTAGTACAAATTCAGCATCTCATGTTGCATCTGTGTAGCTTGGTCTGCAGCTGGAAAATGTGCATCTGGTGTCCTTGACCTCTGCTTAGCACCATTGGAATACTGCTTGGTCTTTTGTTCTGTCCCTACTCTTATTCACACTGCTACCATCCATCGTTCTACCTGCACAGTTTGTATGTAATTATTGTTCAGCTAATTCACTCAAGTGCTGAATGCACTTCAAACACAGTGTCCATCTCCACAGAATACCTTTGGGTTGTGCTCTTTTGCCTCCCTTTTAATGAATATTTCTCCACAGCTGTCAGGTACACCTTTCCTAACCATCTGATGTGCTCTCTGTGCTGTGCAGCACTAACACTTTAGTTGGTACACTGAATTATAAGCTTCCTTTTTAAAGTACATGAAGCACTGGCTGCAGGCAAAAGAACTTGTTCCTATAGGTGCTAGGTTAATGATGCCATCCCACTCCTGTCAAATACAAGTGCTCTTCTATCTTGTTAGTCTGATGTGTTCCCTATCTAAAGACCTAAAGAAGAGTCCCTGCTTTCCAGTAGTAAGCTGGTACTGGTTGTGCTAACTTTCTTGTGAGACCAGATTAAAAGTGGGTCCTGTGCTTTCCTTCCCTTGCTCTTCTAGGCTGTCCCAAGCAGATTTCTCTCCTCCTCATGAGCTTCAGAGGCTGCTTCTGTCTCACTGAATTACTTTGTTCTGATTTCTCAAATTTCCTTTCCACAGCTCTCTCACCATCTTCTTTCTTCCAGTTCCCTGTTACTCCATTTTTTCTTCCTTTAACTTTGCAGTAGGTTGGACATAAATGCTTCTTCCACCAGCAGCTGTGGTAGGTTTTGCTCCTTGTCTCCATACATTTACTGTTCCTCACTATGTGCTCCTCTTGAGTATTGCATCTAGGAAAATAACAAACCTGCCATGAGTAATGCTACCACCAATCTCTACTAATAAATCAGAATTTCCTTTTGGTGAGACTGAGAGGATGGTGGAGGGCCCTTCAGAAGGGAGAAATCTGTCATCAGTGCAATCTGCAACTAGTTATTATCAAGCTCCAACCCACTTCTTTAATGTATTTACTTATTGGTGTGAGATTAATTAGTTTATTATAGCAACCTAAGAGGCTTCCAGTAGAGGAAAGATGTAGTTTTTTGCCATCTGTAGGCTGATGAAGAGGCTGGTTTCTAAGATGTCTACTTCCTCCTCTCTCCTTTTTTTTAATTGCTGTTTTATTCAGCTGATTCTTTTCTTCTTTGCTTGGGAAAGCTGGAGCAGGAAAAGATGGAGGGAGGGGGCAGGGTGTTTAGTAAGCTCTGGATCAGAAAATGTAAGGACATGTGAAAATATTTTCTCTGTCTGCACAGTTCTCTCATTTCCCTCCAAACTTTACTAGAACTTTACTTGAACTTTGCAAAGAAAAGTTAAAAAGACAGTTTCAAACCATCACAGGCAATCAAGGACTTCTTGAGTTCAGTACAGAATTTGATTCTGATATTACTCAGAATGAAGTAAAGAAAAAAAAATTATATTTCATATTAAATTTAAATGTACAGCATTACACATAAATGTGAACAGTTGGCCTTGAGGATCTTAAAAGGCTTTTCAAATCTAAGCAACTCTGTGGAATTAGAGGAAGATTTGGGCAACTGACCTTGGAATCAGGCTGTTACTGTAGATCCAAACTTCTGATTTTCTCTTCAACTGGTTAGAGGGAACTTCCTCTCAATTTCTGTAATCCTGAGAGAATTTTCAGCCATTTCAGAGTAATTTTTTATTTTTAGATGATTTTTCTTTGTTTGTTTGATGTGCTACAACTGTTAAAACAACATTTAATTCCATGCTAGCTCTTTAGGACCTTAGACCCCAGGATGTCTAGTTAAATGTAATGAAATTAATGAACATAGAATTCAAAGAACTCTTGTTGAAATAAAGGCTTGCCTTTTTTTTAATTCTTTTTTTTTCCTGTTATTTTTTAATTTGTAAGGCAAGAAAGTCCTCTCTGAAGCAAATAAAGATTCCTATTGCCAAGCAGGGACAACATCAGTAGTTTTGCTTATTTGGATGTATAATTCATTTCAGCTGATCTCCAGTTACCAATATTTCAGTCTTTTGGGCACACATGGAAAAATTAAATTCAAGCAAATATTGTCTTGTACAGTCTAGCCTAATTAAAACCAGCTTAATATGGGACTTAGGTTTCATTTTTGTGCTTTCACTTGGAGTTTACCGACCTAAAACCTCAGGCAGCTGCCTCTAAATCCTGGATACTCCTTTCCATACCTTTTACCTCCACAGGTTATACTTTAATACAATAGAATAGTCTGGGTTGGAAGAGATCCCCCAAAGGTCATCCAGTCCAACTCCCTCTGCAGTCAGCAGGGACATCCCCAACTAGATCAAGTTGCCCAGAGCCCTGTTGAGCCTCACTTGGAATATCTCCAAGGATGGAGCCTCAACCACCTCCCTGGGCAACCTGTTCCAGTGTTCCACTACCCTCATGGTGCAGAACTTGTTCCTAATGTTCCTGTTCATTCCCAGAAGTCTTCCATTTTGACATGAAATCATCTCAAGTCTAGGGGCAGTAGTAGTTCTTTGAGAAGTAAGTGACCTTTTTGTTTGGTTGGAGTTTTTGGTTTGGCTGGGTTTGGCTTGGATTTGGCTTGGTTGTGGGGTTTTCTTCAGCTGGAAAAGGGAGAATTTGTAATTGTGTTCTTTCTGAATCACACTTTAGATAAGTGCTTAGCTTGTAATTTAGTTTTCTCTGAAGTATGGATCTGCCTTCAGCTGCTGCATTCAATTATCACAGATTGCAGTCGTCGTGATTAGCCTTAATATCTCTAGTTTTTAAAAGGCAAACACATACATACAGTGCAGAAGGAAATAATCATCTGAAACTTCTGCTTTAGCAGAATCAATATTTAGGAAACTGGCTACTACTGTTTAAACAAAGAAAATATTCTGATGCTCCTTTTGAGGTAGTATTGGGCATAATATCACACAGGATCACAGGATGTTAGGGGTTGGAAGGGACCTCAGAAGGTCATTGAGTCCAACCCCCCCTGCCAGAGCAGGACATGTTCCAGACATTTTAACTGTTTTAACAAAATCTGGATAAAATCAGTGTTCTGCCACTAATATAAGATTCTTCAAGTATGCGTCATAATTTTTAAATCTCTCAGTGTATAATAGTTAAAAGCAATCCATATTCAGCTTTTGGTCTAGATTCAGGGTTGAAAATGTCTTGAAAAAGTGATCTTTTTGTCAGAGGCTGTGGCTCAATCTGATTAAAAGTAATTTTGTTTCTTTAAATCAAGATGGAAAGTCCATCTGAGAGTTATTACATACCAATGAAATGTCTTGAATTTATTTATTTATTATTATTATTATTTTACTTTGTCACAATTTAAGGTGATATAGTTATGCCTAGAGAGTGTTTCTCCATTTTTGAGCTATAGTTTGCCATTTTATGGATGCATTAGACTGGACATTAGGAAAATTTTTTTCCTAGCAAGAGTTGTCAGGGATTGGAATGTGCTGCCCAGGGAGGTGGTGGAGTCACTAAGCCTGGATGTGTTTCAAGGTGGTTTGGATGTGGTGCTTGGGGATATGGGTTAGGGGTGAACCTTGCAGAGTAGGGTTCTAGGTTGTACTTGGTGATCCTGAAGGTCTTTTCCAACCTGAATGCTTCTGTGATTCTGTGGTTCTTACCCTGAAGTTCATACTGAACAAGCTTGACTTGTTGCATCTACCAGATTACTGCATAAAAACATTCTTGCTTTCAGAAACTAAAAGAATTAATCCTTCATGCTTGTCCTTAAAAAACAAACAAGCAAACAACAAAGTTGTAAGATTCTGCATGTTCAAAGTTATTTCTAATGACTGGAAAACATGTCAATACTAGCCCAGCAGATTGTTCATTCTGTGCCAGCAGAAATTAAATATTTTTTTGACAATTTAAACCTTTCTGCTGACTGAGAAAAGGTGACTGTGTAGCAAAACAAGTCAGTTCTCAAGACTAAATGATAATTTATGTGCAGATCATTTCGCTGTCTTAGACTTGACACTAGGAAAAAAATATTTCCCAGCAAGAGTGGTCAGGCATTGGAATGTGCTGCCCAGGGAGGTGGGTGAGTCACCAAGCCTGGATGTGTTGAAAGGTGGTTTGGATGTGGTGCTGGAGGATATGGTTTAGAGGTGGACCTTGTAAGGCAGGGTTAATGGTTGGACTTGGTGATCCTGAGGGTCTTTTCCAACCTGAATATTTCTGTGATTCTGGGAAGATCAGTAGTTCGGCAGTTAGCTGGAAGCAAAGTCATCCTCTGGTGTTGATTTGTAGGCAGAACAGCCTGTCCACCCCATTGGCATCCCATCATATGTTGCCAGATTTCAGGCCATGTATTTTCTATCATTCTCTGATTCTGCAGTTGTGCAAGAGAGAATCTCCTCCAGTAGTTTCCACTGCATCAGGGCAGAACCAGGTCAATTTTTAATTTTTTTTTTATCAGGCTCAATAACATTTGGATGAGATTCATGGACAGTGTTGGATATTCATGGACAGTGCAATGAAAGTGAGGTGATGATTCACTGAAAAACCTAAAAAAATTCAAAGGCGTTTTCTGAAGCTCATTTGCTTTTCCCAGAAGGCTAGGAACTGGTTCCATATAGGATCTTTACAGCACTTCAACAGTCTGAAAGTATTTACAGGCTGTTAGGGGTTGGAAGGGACCTCCAAAGAGCTTTGAATCCAACACCCCCTGCCAGAGCAAGATCATAGAATCTAGCACAGGTTGCATAGGAATGCATCCAGATGGGTCTTGAAAGTCTCCAGAGAAGGAGACTTTGTGGGGAGCCTGTTCCAGTGCTCTGTGACCCTCACAGTGAGGAAGTTCCTCTTCATGTTGAGGTGGAACCTCCTGTGCTGTAGTTTCTATCCATTGCCCCTTGTCCTATCCCAGGGTGCAGCTGAGCAGAGCCTGTCCCCTCCCTCTTGACCTCCAGCCCTCAGATATTTATAGACATTTATTAAATCCCCTCTCAGTCTTCTCCAGACTAACCAACCCCAGGGCTCTCAGCCCTTCCTCCTAGGGCAGTGCTCCAGGCCCTCAATCATCCTGGTAGCCCTTTGTTGCACTCTCTTGAGAAGAATTTTGTCCCTGTTTCCCAGTGGTCCGTTTATCTCCATGACTAACATCTATCTCACCACCTTTCTTGCTTCTCTCCTGCATCTCCTCTAGAATGGTTTGTGGAGGGGACTGATTTTCTTTTCTGTTTCTTGTGTCTACATTGTTGAAGGCAAGGTCAAAAATATCTTTGAAAGTAAGATGAGGAGGTTGTGGTTATTTCATGTAGGAAAGCCTCCCAAGGAAGGAGCCTCCACAGTTACAGTTGTATGGTTTCTCTACACCAAACAACTTTGATGACCTTTAAATACCACAGGCTGAGGGAATGGTTAAATACCCTGAAAATACATTCTGCTGGCTAATTGAGCTTTTTAATGTTAATTAGGTGAGCTGGATGGCAAGTTTGAAAATTTTAGAGACAGAAAAATCAATAAAGGGCAAAGAATTCAGCCAGTGTTTGTTTTCTCACTTCACCAATAGTGTAGGCTCCTGAAGCACTTTGAGTGCTTCCCCTAAGCCCAACAGTGCTCTGGTTAGCTCCAACATGCTGTTGACTTCAGCATGAGCAGAATTAGTGCAATGTGGATAACATTCTGGGAAAACAAACAAAAAAATATTAATATTTACAGCTAGAAGTCTAGCCTATTGTTACATCTTATTTTTCCACTCCTGCTGTCACTGAATTGCATGTAACTTGCCTTGAGTGATGTTCTATCATTAAACTGACATCCAAGACAGGAAGAGTTTAATGAGGAATTTAAGTTCAAATAAGGATTAAAAAAAAAAAAAAGGAAAAAGATGACTGTTCATGCCATTCCTCTCTATTAAGCCTTACTTTCATTTTCCCCACAACACTCAATCAAGACTTATGGATGAATATTAACTTTCAAAGTATTGATCTTTGTGAGTTTCTATGCTTAATTTCGGTTGAGATCATCTATGGGAACTTAAAGAAAGTACTTTACCACTCTGCTTGACTGGAAATGTCAGAGTGAACTCTGTTCTCAGCTGATTTATGACCCAATGTTTCAGATAGCTCAATTAAACAAACCTTTCTTAAGATGCAGGTCCAAGTACTTGATGCCTTCTTATGGGTGAAATTTCATTAGGATCAGTCCTCCAAAGTACCATACCTGTGAATGTCTCTCTTCAAGGATGGTTAGGAGGGACTCAGTGCCACTAGGGATTTAAATTTCTCAAGAAAAAATGTTGCTAAATGATTCCTCTCCAAGATATGAGCTGGAGCTGTGGAAAAGAAAGAAGTCTAAATGGGGCTGAAGCACCAGGAACTCAAACATGTCTTTATAAAACTCTGATGAATCAAATACTAAATCTATTCAGAACTATTCCACTGCTTAAAATTTGTTGCAGCTTCAATACTGAAGTCCTCCTCCTTCCTAATGGTAGATTGATCAGGATCTAATGAAGAGTCTCTCAGATTGAAGTCATTACAAGTGTATAAAGCCTTCTCTTCAGCTTTTCCTTCTGTACAGAGTTATTTCTGTCTTTTTCTTGGTTAGCTTTTATCTTTGCTTTCAACAAAGCAATTCTGCAGAGCCAGAATTAGGTGGAACTCCATTAATGACTGTATCTAGAGCAGTTAGCCAGTTGGAAGGAGTTCAGTGTTGGAATGCTCTGTGTTTTACAGTCCTTAAGAGCTGGCACGCAAGGAATTATCCTCCATGGGAGTCAGTTTCTTTTGGCAGCTTTCCTAGCTACTCCAACACCTCCCAGCAGAAAGAAACCACCTCAGTTTGACACTCTCCATGGATGCTTCCTGTGCACACTGAGGGTGTGAATACCCTGAGTGGAGCCTGATTATGTGGTAGTGTTCTGGGTAAATTTCGGTGAGAATCTTTGCAAGGAGCAAATGGTAGAGCTGCAGACTTCTCCTCTTGCACACATTGCTTTCTCTGCCTCAACAAACTGTAATGCTGGCTAGCACCATGCAGACAAACCAAATGTACCAGGAGTATCCACTTCATCTGAAGCAATGAGCAGATAGGAACTTTTTATCATAGCACAGGACACTGCAAGCTCTTGATTGCAATAACAGCTGTGCTGGGGACAGCTAGCTAATGGCTAGATGCTTTGTGTGCTGACTGAATGGCTGGGGAGGGAGTGAAGAGAAGAAAGTGTTGTGCAGGCCACATGCTCTAGAGGGTGAGCCACTCAGCCCCCTGAGCTTTTTTGTTATATGGCAATGTGATTTCCACAGGGGGATGGGAGACCTCTGCTATTAGTTCTGAGTTTAGCAACAGCTGAGCATTGCATTTTTATTATTCTACTCTATTCTAGGATAGGAGAGGGTAGGGTAGGATAGGATAGGATAGGGTAGAATAGAATAGGATAGGATAGGGTAGGAGAGGGTAGAATAGAAGAGGGTAGGGTAGGATAGGGTTGGAGAGGGTAGAACAGAACAGGATAGGGTAGGGTAGGAGAGGGTTGGAGAGGGTAGAACAGAACAGGATAGGGGTAGGGTTGGAGAGGGTAGGGTAGGATAGGATAGGGTTGGAGAGGGTAGGATAGAATAGGATAGGATAGGGTTGGAGAGGGTAGGATAGAATAGGATAGGATAGGGTTGGAGAGGGTAGGATAGGATAGGATAGAATAGGGTAGAATAGGATAAATCATCTAATCCAACTGCAAGTGTTATGGATTTAAATCCTGTTGGACTAGGAGGATGTTGAACCAAGATGTCCTGCCTCTTGTGTGTGTTCCCTCATCATGAAGTTGCTCCAGTGGCCCCAGCTGCAAGCTCCCTGATGAAGGTGATGGGTTGGATCCAGGCCTATCATACCACAACAACAGCTCCTGGCTACCAAAAGGATCATGGCCCCTGTGGCAGCCTGGCCTTTGGCCTGTTTTAAAGGCAATTTGAAGAGCTGCCTTCATTACTGAGCTGGCCACCTATATGTGACAGAGCTCAGAGGCAGGGCTGCTCTCCTCACAGGAGCCAAAGTCTCCTTTCCACAGACTGCAGCAATCTGGAATGTCTGCAAATCCAGGCGTTTTGGGAGCTTTCAGGTTCAGCTGGGGATGCACCTGATGAGTGTAGATATTTGCAGGACTAGGCAGCAGCTGGATAGGTGATGACAATTTAGGTGTTAGGTAGCTTTTAGCCTGTTTCTACTCCATACTTCCATTTGGTTTTGGTTTTCATTTCTTTATTATATATTTTTTTTAACCTAGCCCTTACAATTTCCATCTCCAAACAACGGAGAGGAAGGGGAAAAGTTGTCTGAGTCATAATTAGTGAGTTAATCTGCTCTTAAGGGTGCTGCAGCTACGTCTTTCCCATTCTTTCCTTGATGTTCCATTAAGTAATTATCAGAATACATGACAAAATTTGTTTGCTTTCACAGTAAGTTATTTAATTTGATTAGTGCAGCAGTAAATTACCCCTCAACATTTCCACTGCTGACAGAGGGCTGAACAACATCATGCTGGAACCAGCCCAGGCACTACTGGAAATGGGTGGAGTTAGAGGCACCACTTTTTGCCCCTCAGCCAAAATACTCCAGGGCAAATATTTTTTTTTATCTGATGTGTCACAGTAAATAGTCTGTTATGTTCTGCTTCCCTTCTCAAATGTACTCTTAAGAGCACTACTGTAAATATTCCATTAACTAGGAAAACAGAACTAAGTCTTGCTACCCTTTCATGGTGCTGTGACTCATTAATGTATATATGAGAAAGAAGAATGATCATGGGGAAATTTTTGGTGTGCTTTGGGTTTTTTGTTTCTTTCGGTTTAGTTTTTCTTTTTTTCTTGTAGTTGCTGTTTAGGGTTTATTTGATTTTTGGTTGGTTGCTTGCTTGGTTTTTTGCTTTATGGGTTATTTTATTTTGGGTAGGATTAGTCAGTTTAGAGCATTTTGTGTGGCCAGCAGGTCAAGGGAGGTGATTCTCCCCCTTTGCTCAGCTCTGCTGAGACCCCACCTGGAGTACTGCATCCAGTTCTGGAGCCTCTGTTACAAGAGGGATCTGGACATGCTGGAAGGTGTCCAGAGAAGGGCCACCAGGATGAGCAGAGGGCTGGAGCTGCTCTCCTATGAGGACAGACTGAGAGAGTTGGGGCTGTTCAGCCTGGAGAAGAGAAGGCTCTGAGGTGACCTTCTTGTGGCCTTCCAGGATCTGAAGGGGATACAAGAAAGCTGGGGAGGGACTTTTTAGGCTATCAGGTAGTGACAGGACTAGGGGGAATGGAATAAAGTTGGAAGTGGGGAGATTCAGACTGGACATGAGGAAGAAGTTCTTCCCCATGAGAGTGGTGAGAGCCTGGAATGGGTTGTGCAGGGAGGTGGTTGAGGCCCCATCCCTGGAGGTGTTTGCAGCCAGGCTGGATGAGGCTCTGGGCAGCCTGCTATAGTGTGAGGTGTCCCTGCCCATGGCAGGGGGGTTGGAACTGGATGATCCTTGTGGTCCCTTCCAACCCTGACTGATTGTATGATTTTATGAGTCCTCTGATTTTTTTTCCAGCAAAATTGATGAATTATAGAATGGTCTGGGGTGGAAGGGACCTTCAAAGGTCATCTAGTCCAACCCTCTGCAGTGAACAGGGACATAGAATCATAGAATCAACCAGGTTGGAAGAGACCTCCAAGCTCATCCTGTCCAACCTATCACCCAGCCCTATCCAATCAACCAGGCCATGGCACTAAGTGCCTCATCCAGGCTTCTCCTGAACATCTCCAGGGATGGTGGCTCCACCACCTCCCTGGACAGCACATTCCAATGGGCAATCTCTCTGTGAAGAACTTCCTCCTACTATCCAGCCTAGACCTCCCCTGGCACGGCTTGAGACTGTGTCCCCTCATTCTGCTGCTGGTTGCCTGGGAGAAGAGACCAACCCCCACCTGGCTACAACCTCCCTTCAGGTAGTTGTAGAGAGCAATGAGGTCTCCCCTGAGCCTCCTCTTCTCCAGGCTAAACACCCCCAGCTCCCTCAGCCTCCCAGAGACTTGTTGAGCCTCACCTTAAATATCTCCAGGGAATACTTCCCTGGGCAATCTGTTCCAGCGTTCCCCTACCCTCAGAGCAGAGAAGCTCTGTCCCAGACCTACTCATGGACAAGGCTGGCCAGATTCCTGCTGTCATCATAGCCCTAGCACGACTGAGTTTCTTTTGGTGAGGTTGGCTCTCATGATCTTTTGGAATGGCATCTAAAAGCTGGAGGGGAGATCTGTAGCTTTAAATTACTGCCTTGATATATGGGAGGAGGGATGGAGGGGATGCCAGTGCATCTCCCAATTCTCTTTAGTGGTCTTAAGACTTCAGGGTTGGATCCTCTCAATGTTTTTGAGGGACTGCTGCATTTTTATAGTGCTTTCCCCATTATCTGTCAAGGAATGGAGAAAGCTTTTCTAATTACCAGCAGATGTGTACCATATTTCTTACTCTCCCAAGAGCAGGGATGTCAGCTGCCCATCCAGTGCCTGGAGTGCACATTCTGTTGTTCTTTGGATGCTTTGCAAATTATGCTTGCAATTATTTTGTTTTAAAGATGTCAAGCAGTCATGGTTTAACCCCAGAGAAAATCTGAAGCACCACACAGATGCTTGCTCATTTTTCTCCCAACCATCATGCAGTGGGAAGAGGGGAAAATCAGAAAAGGGAAAAAAAATAGAGAAACTCAAGAGTTGAGATAAAGACAGTTTGAAAGGACAGAAAAGGAAGGGAATGGTAGTAGAATATGCAAAACAAGTGATGCACAGCACAGTTGTTCACTGACTGATGCACAGTTAATCTCCAAGCTGCAGTGCCCCATTCTAACTCCCCAGTTTAATACTGGTTTGGAATACCACTTGAGCTTTGGGTCAGCTGTCCCTGCTGTGTTCCCTCCTAGGGAGGGGACAGGCTCTGCTCAGTTGCACCCTGGGATAGGACACAAGGGGAAATGGATGTAAACTCCAGCACAGGAGGTTCCACCTCAACATGAGGAGGAACTTCCTCACCATGAGGGTCACAGAGCACTGGAACAGGCTGCCCAGAGAGGTTGTGGAGTCTCCTTCTCTGGAGACTTTCAAGCCCCATCTGGATGCATTCCTGTGCAACTTGTGTTAGATTCTAAGGTCCTGCTCTGGCAAAGGGGTTGGACTTCATCTCTGGAGGTCCCTTCTAACATCCTGTGGTCCTGCTCTGGCAAAGGGGTTGGACTTGATGATGTCTGGAGGTCCCTCCTAACATCCTGTGGTCCTGTGGTCATGCACTCTTAGCCTCTGCTGAAAAGGCACTATTGAGAAGTTGAGAATTCCTTGACTTGGTATAAACACTGTTGAGTAATAACTGAAACATCAGTGTGCCATGAACAGTGTTGTCACTCAAAATCCCAAGCACAGCACTAGACCAGCTACTAGGCTGAAGATTAACTTTATTCCAACTGAAACTAGTACATATACCCTCAGGAAAGAATTTCTGTTCTTCAGTTAAGTTGAGCTAACTCTTAGCTCCAGTTAATTTGAGGTGAAATGTGCCTTAAAAGTATTAAGCTCTCAATAGAATAGTGGGATGGCAAACTTGCTGCAAGTATCTCTGAAAGTCAGAGGTGATGGAATGAAAATTCTCACTCCTTTATCGACATGGCTTCTTAGAGACTTTTCTGACATCCATTCCATCAAGAATCCTTTCTTTCTGCAAGCCTTAGGTCACAGAATCATAGAATCATTAGATTTCCAACTGTGTCAAAGGAAGAACTTCTCTGAAGCATGCTAGCTTTTACTTAAAAAACCCCAAAAACCTACCAACACACACACACAAAAACCCCTCATTTTTGAAATCAGTTCAGGTAAGCTTAATCTTTCTCCATGAAACTTTTTAATTGCTTCTTTTTTTTTTTCTTTAATCCACAAGACAGACTCACCATTCCTCTTAATTAAAGTAGTGTCAGTTCCTATCCTTACAGATGTTAATATGCTTTTTGTAAGAACAGGTGCCATTTCCTGACAGTTCAGCATCACTGATCAGGTAAAAGCCTTTGGTCTCCTTCTTTGAGAACTTAGGAGAACTTTCTCAGTGTGAAGTTTCTTTTCTGCTGAATCCTACATTTTCATAGTCATCTTGGACTTCAATGAAGTCCAAATGGGTGAACAAAGGTAGCTCATTAATGGGTTTTAATTAAAAAGAGGCATGGTGGCAGGTAACCTCTTCAGAATAACAATGGTCTTGAGGTGATTCATCTGGAGACTCTTCTTCTAAGGCTACTGTAAAAGGTCTTTAACTTCTGTGCTGTGGCTTCTTTCCACTTATGAGGGCGGTGCTTCTAAAAGGAACATCAGGAATTCTATAGAGAGAGCATTAAATAAGGAATCTCTGGAATGTGGGAGGAAGAGACCTTCCTTTGAGTAAGGAATCTTAGGCAAAAAAAAAAAAAAAAAAGGGTTCTTCTCCTTATGGGAAAGGATTTTGCCCAAGGGGCTATCCAGCTATGATCATTCACATCATCCAAACATTACATTTTGACCTCCTCAAAACCAGACGCATAAAGCTTTCCATTTCTCCTCTTCCCAGAGCAGAAAAGCTCTGTCCCAGCCCCACTCATGGAGAAGACTGGCCAGATTCCTGCTGACACCACAGCCCTAGCATGACTGAGTTTCTTTTGGTGAGGTTGGCTCTGGATCGCTTCTGTTTGAAAGTGATGTTCCCAGCTTCAGATATAATTTACCTTTCAGCCTGGCAGGCAAGGGAATTTTCTTGTTCTGATAGCAAAATATTCCATTATACTTTGTCTTATTTACTCACTGGTATAATGACTTTGCCTTTGAAAAAAAGGACCCAAACAACAAACTATTTGTTTAAGCCTTCTAATTATTTTTACATTGTACACATCATTTTCTAAATTCACTTAGTTAATTTGCACTCTGTTAGCAATCATTTAGTAAATACACTTGTAAAATATTATCATTTAGTTGATACATGCATGCATGTTCTACTTTGAAACTCTTCCCTGTCTGGGTTTGTTGGTAGAGGATGAATTCAGTCTTCAGCCATAAAATAGATGGAGCCAGGATTATACCTTCCACTTGAAAATAAGAAGGTTTGATACAGTTTCTGGAGCTAAGAGACTGCTTAATTTTCTTCATCACTGCTCTTTATGTCACACATCATAACCATAATCTGTTTATCTAAGAGCTAATTAGGTTCTCATTAGCAGCTCCAGTGTGTCACTTTATCAGCAGCAATACATGTCTTCAACATGTGAAGCATCTTCTATATAAATCACTTTATCAATGCTGTGTGTTGCTGAGTTAGGCAATCATAATGCTAGACATTACCTGCCTAGATAAACTGAAACTCTGAGGAAGGGAAATCTATACTAGATCTAGACATTTTTATTCCACTTTCCTTGTACTTGGGAACTCTTTGCTGGGTTTCATTTGTATCTCTGTGTGTCTGGAAGACATTGTACACATGCACATATGAAAAGCTGCAAGATCACTGTTTTAACCACTATTGGTTCAAAGAATAAGAATTCCAAAGGTTAGGAGAAAGGATTTTCCTGATTTTTTCTAGATGGGACCTGGAGAGCAGTGAAATTCTGAGCTGTTCAACATCTTGCACTACAAACATCAAATCTTCCTTAGGAGGCATCCTTGGAACAATAAAAGCCTGTAAGAGATGACAGGAAATGAGACAAGAGGAGGTCATTATCACAGTATATCAGAGGTTGGGAGGGACCTCAAGAGATCATCAGGTCCAACCCCCCTGCCAGAGCAGCATCATTTAGGGTAGTCTGCACAGGAATGCATCCAGGTGGGTTTGGAAAGCCTCCAGAGAAGGAGACTCCACAACCCCCCTGGGCAGCCTGTTCCAGGGCTCTGTCACCCTCACTGGAAAGAAGTTTCTCCTCATGTTGAGCTGAAATCTTCTCTGTTCGAGTTTGAACCCATTGTTCCTTGTCTCATCACTGTGAACCACCAAAAAGAGCCTGGCCCCCTCCCCTTGACCCCCACCCCTCAAATATTGATAGACATTGATCAGATCCCCTCTCAGTCTTCTATTCTCCAGACTAAACAGCCCCAGGGCTCTCAGTCTCTCTTCACAGGGGAGATGCTCAAGTCCCCTAAGCATCCTCCTGGCTCTCTGTTGGATTCTCTCCAGCAGGTCTCTGTCTCTCTTGATCTGGGGAGCCTCAAACTGGACACAGGATTGCAGCTGTGGTCTCAGCAGGGCAGAGTAGAGAGGTAGAAGAACTTCCCTAGCCCTGCTGGACACACCTTGCTTGATGCATCCCAGGATCCCCTTGGCTCTCTTGGCCACAAGAGCACATTGTTGTCCCATGCAGAACTTGCTGTCCAGCAGCACTCCAAGGTCTTTCTCTGTGGAGCTCCTTTCTAACAGGGCATTCCCTAACCTGTCCTGGTGCCTGTTGTTATTTCTCCCCAGATGTAGGACCCTGCACTTGTCCTTATTAAACTTCCTGAGGTTTTCCTGCACCCAGCTCTCAGCCTGTCCAGGTCACGTTGGATGCTGCACAGCCTGAGGGGTGTCAGCCAACCCCCCCAGTTTTGTATCATCAGAACTTGCTGAGGGCACTCTCAATGCCCTCAGCCAGGTTGTTGATAAAGATATTGAACAGAATTGGACCCAGTACTGATCCCTGGGGGACACCACTTGCCACAGGCCTCCAAGCTGACTCTGTGCCACTGATGACGACCCTCTGAACTCTGTTGTGGAGCCAGTTTGCAATCCACCTCACTGACCAGCCAACTGTGCCACATCTCCTGAGCTTTTCTATGAGGATGTTATGGGGACTGTATCAAAAGCTTTACTGAAGTCAAGCTATATGACATCCACTGCTCTGCCCTCATCTACCAGCTTGGTCATAACTTCATAGAAGACTATCAGGTTAGTTAGACGGGATCTCCCCTTGGTAAATCCATGTTGGCTACTCCTGATAACCTTCCTGTCTTCCATGTGGTTAGGGATGAGATAGATATGTGTCTCAAGATTTATGAGGAGTGGGATCATAACCTTTCTCAACTAAAAAAAAAAAATATGTATATATAGCTGATGCAGTTGCAGCCAAAGTAGAATAAAATGGATGTGCATGAAAAGGTAAGTAGCTGAATGTGAATTGGGTGCATGGCACTCAAAATTTAGGCTCAAAGGTCTTGCAGCCACCTTTTATGAATTTCAGTTCTAGTAAATCATTCTGCCTGTTGCTGTGGAACTTCTGCTGCCAGATGGTAGGTTCCTCAGTGTTGGTTAAAGAGTGAAAAAAACAATCCAAGGCATATAGTTTAGCTAGAAACAGACCCTTTTACCAGAGACAAAGTGGAAGGAAAAAAAAATCCCTATTATATAAAAGGAAAGATAACACAGGAGTAAAAGGAAGAAAAATGAAACATTCCATAAAATCTATTCCTTAACTAAAATTAAAGCACTAAAAATGAATATAAGCTGGTTTAATAAAATGAAAGACTTGGCAAAAAATGATACAATTAAGCCTCTGCCTCAAATTCTTTTCAGCTAAGATTGCCAGTTAAAAAACAACCCCCACCAAAACAGAAACTCAAAACCACCAAACAAAAAATAAAATGAAAGAACCAAACACTAAAAGAAAACAAAAATAAAAACAACACTCCCCCTCCAAAAAAAACCAAAAAAAAACCCAAACAAAGAAAACCCAACCCCAAACAGCAACAGCAAAGAGAAACTGAAAAACAAATGGAAGTATTAACATGAGTCAAGGTTCTTACACACATTATTCTGTTTCTGGAGAGTTTGTGAATATCAATCTGTTATTCCATAATTAAATAATTCTGTCCTTTTAATGCTCTGTTACATTTCATTATTATTTAATTTGGTTACCTCTTTTGGAGTGAATTATTTTTCCTCCAGTGATCAGTAAAAATATATCTGCATTATTCATGGATTTTATTATTTTTTTGAAAAAAAAATCTTTTTTTGTGTTTATTTGCACAAAAAAATTCCTAAAACTTTCATCTGGGCCATAGTAAAAACCTTTTTTTTTTTTTTTTTTTTTTAAGGCTCTGGTCCTATTAACTCTAATCACAGTTCATAGAATCACAGAATGGTCTGGGTTGGGAGGGATCTCCAAAGCTCATCCAGTCCAACTCCTCTGCAGTCAGCAGGGACATCCTCAACTAGATCAGGTTGCCCAGAGCCCTGTCAAGCTTCACCTTGAATATCTCCAGGGATGGGGCCGCAACCACCTCCCTGGGCAACCTGTTCCAGTGTTCCACTACCCTCATGGTGCAGAACTTGTTCCTAATATCCAATCTAAATCTGCTCTTCTCTAGTTTGAAGCCATTGCCCTTTGTCCTACCACTGCAGGCTTTTGCAAACAGTCTCTCTCCATCCTTCCTGCAGTCCCCTTTCAGGTACTGGCAGGCTGCTATTAGGTCTCCTCTGAGCCTTCTGTTTCCAGGCTGAACACCGCCAGCTCCCTCAGCCTGTCCTCGTAGCAGAGGTGCTCCAATCCCCTGATCATTTTCATGGCCCTCATCTGGACCCTCTCCATCAGGTCCATGTCCTTCCTGTATTGAAGGCTCCAGACCTCAATACTTGTTAAATACTTGCAACATCTAGCACTTCTCCAAAGTAATTTATTAACATTTCTTCACTTTACCATCATTTTGCTGTTATTCTCACACCAGAAAAGGTGCTGTTCACCAAAAGCTATGTTTTACAGATGGAGAGGAAAAGAAAACATTGCAGCTTCCTGCTGTTATTTGGTTAACTTGGAATGAAAACCTCTTTGAAAGACCTCTGAAAATGTAGTTTTCTACTTACTATGGGGTTTGTTTTTACTGCCATCACCATTGCTGCAGTTATGCCATGTAAAATGCTCCTTTTCTGGTGGCTACACAAACCCATAAGTTCAGAAGATGGCAAGTTAATTTTTTTCTTTTTTTTTTTTTTTTTTAACTGTGATTGGTAACTAAGGTCTTTGCTGGAAGAAATTAACTCTGTCACGATAGAGTTTGTTTCCAAATTGTGTCTTTTCCAGATGCTGCCAATAAACCACCTCGTGCCACCCCAGGCAGGTTGCATACTGGGTTTGTTCAGCTCGCCAGGGAAGTCTGTTTCCTCATTCTACTCACTCAAGCAATGAAGTCTCCTCTTTCTTTACAAGGTAAGTTGGAAGCATTATGAAAATATTGTTGCAATTCTGGTTCCTTACTTTGGTATGAAACTACTAGGAATTACTATTTATGTCAACCAGGGTACTGGCTGACGGTAGGCTGAACATGAGCCAGCAGTGTGCCCAGGTGGCCTGGATCAGAAATAGTGTGGCCAGCAGGAGCAGGGAGGTCATTGTACCCTCTGCTCAGCACTGGTTAGACCACACCTTGAGCACTGTGTCCAGTTCTGGGCTCCTCAATTTAAGAAAGATGTTGAGATGCTGGAATGTGTCCAGAGAAGGGCAACAAAGCTGGGGAGGGGTCTTGGAGCACAGCCCTGTGAGGAGAGGCTGAGGGAGCTGGGGGTGTTTAGCCTGGAGAAGAGGAGGCTCAGGGGAGACCTCATTGCTGTCTACAACTACCTGAAGGGAGGTTGTAGCCAGGTGGGGGTTGGTCTCTTCTCCCAGGCAACCAGTGACAGAAAGAGAGGACACAGTCTCAAGCCGTGCAGGGAAAGTTTGGGCTTGATCTTAGAAAGAAGTTCTTCCCAGAAAGAGAGATTGGCCATGGGGATGTGCTGCCCAGGGAGGTGGTAGGGTCAACATCCCTGGAGATGTTTAAGAAGAGCCTGGATGAGGCACTTAGTGCCATGGTCTGGTTGATTAGATAGGGTTGGGTGATCAGTTGGACTTGATCTTGGAGGTCTCTTCCAACCTGGTTGATTCTATGATGCTGTGTGTTAACTGCTAGGCAAACAAAGCCCGTAGAAGGGATTATTTGAACTATAAAGCAGGAGGAGCTGTATGGATCCTGCATGCTGAGCACCTGGGTTCATATCACAGAAGTTTCTGACATCTCTGTCCCTTTGCAAGGGTTTCAACAAATTGATGACACTAGTACCACATGTAAATTGCTTACCTTGATTGTCTCATACTAAAGTTTCTGGAATAGACAAAATTTCCAGGAGACTTGGTTTTGTAATTTTCAACTTGTCAATGTGATGTTTGATTTTAAATGCAAGTAGGAAATGTAAATACTTGGTCAAAGCACCCTTACTTTAAATCAGTGCCTCAAGGACCACCTGCCAGGAGAGGAGCTGTGATCCAACCTGAAGACTTATTGTAGTTTTTCCACTGATCCTTTAGGTATGAGATGAGTGTTGTGGTACATTTCATGTGTTTCAGAGCTGTGTGCTTAGGTAGCTCTTCCTTGCACCCATGTTCACATCTCGATGATGCCTCTTGGCAGCATGCAACTTCTCTTTGGTGATCCTGTCTTTGAAAGTGATAACCTGTGTTTGAAAATGGTTGGTTTTTCCCTTCTGGATGGATGTTACAGGTGCACTATGCTGCTCATGTTCTGTACTTACCAGGGTGTTAAACAACCTCTCACTTTTTTGTGCCAGTTGCTAATGTTTATAAAGATGTAAAGGGTGAGGGACAAGAGGATGGAACCAGGCTCTGCTTGGTGATGCCCAATGACAGGACAAGGGGAAATGGTGGAAGATGAGACGTGGAAGTACTATGGACACATGAGGAAAAGTTTTTTCAAACCACCACAGAAGGTGACAGAACACTGAAACAGGCTGCCCAGGGGGATTGTGGAGTCTCCCTCTATGGAGAAATTCAAGACCCATCTGGATGCATTCCTGTGTGATCTGCTCTAGGTGATCTTGCTCTGGCAGGTGGGTTGGACTGGATGATCTTTCAAGGTCCCTACCAGCCCCTAACATTCTGTGATTCTCTGATAGTGCTTATGACAGTCTGTGCTGTTATAGGTTAAAAGCTGATAATAACAGAGAATAGATTATCTAGTAACTGGAAAAATGTGTTGCTGAATTAATTTACTTCAAGAAAACTAAATAAGTGAAAAGATAATCTGACAAAACCCTGAACTGTAATCATAATCTTACAATGGGAACCGAAGGGAGCTTAATTAGCTTCTGTATTATGCTCATGAAGCCAGCCTGGACTAATTTACAAAGCTTTCAAATGAAGTTTAGAGAGGTAACTACCCTGAGTTACTTGGATTTAGAAGGATCCAGAACAGAGGCAGCCAATAACATGAGTGAAAATACCACACACCCAAGCTGAGCCTCTCATTCTATTATTATGCCTGCATTGACATGAATCATCAAGGAGCAGAAACCCATGTGTACAGATTTCATCCAAGCAAATATTGTCCTCCAAAGGTTGACAGGTAATGCAAGTCTTCATCTAAAACATAAGGGATGAATCTAGAGGCTGTGTTCTGAAGCATTGCATCATCATGTGAAAGATCTTTGGATGTCTTTCAGAAAGGTCAAAACATGATTCTTTATCTTTCAGTAAATAGTGTGTGAATCTCTCTTCTAGGGGAGACTTTACAACATCAGTTTTCTTTGTATCTTCAAAAATCTGTTTTTCAATACAATATTCCACAAAGGAGAGCTTCAGGCTTTACAGGAACCCCTATTCTAAAATACTCACATGGAAATCAATGGAGGGAAGAAAATAGAAGTTATTTTTCTCTAATGTCTTCCTGGAAATCATGTTTTGCATCCCCATTCTGGCTATTAACTTGCAGGATAGCATTGTGCAAGCTCTATAAAAATGAACAGTCCCTGTTAAAAGAAAAAGTCCATCAGAAGTAGTTTATTGCACAGTTCAGTGTTGAGCATGATGTCCAGTCAGAGATCTGGTAAAATTCTTCTGGTTATGAGGCAGAATGTTGGGTTGCATCCTGCACTCCACTGTGTAGGAGGTGCATTAGATTTTTTTTTTTTTTTTGCACACTAAATGCACCTTTAAAAATTCTGAAGCAGGAGGCTTTTGTGTGCACTTAGAGCCTGACTTGCAAGGGAATGCTAAACTAAAGCTGACATTACAGGGCCATTACCAAAAGAGCTCAGCAGCTCACATAATCACAGCTACCATGAAAGTTCTACATCTCCACTACTTAGAATAATTTAGAGGAAGAGTGTAGAAGAAGTTTGGACGATTTTATTCAGGACCCATAAAGTACGCTTTGCCTTCATACTGCACTTCTTCCTTGGCTATAAAATCACATCCCTAACTTCTCCCATGAAAAATCCCTCTGTCTCTCTATAAAGCTTCTCTGTCTGGGCCCTGCTGAATTTTTTCCCCACTGCTCTCTCGTTGCTCTGTCCAAATGTTTTCCTCCATCTCACATTTCTTCCCTTTCAATTAAGAAGAAAAAAAGAGGAATAATTATTTTCCCATCTGAAATGAATGACTTAGCAGAGTGAGTATTGATCATAATTGGAGTGTTAACTTCTCTCCGTTGTGAAGATGCTCTTGTGGGAGATGTTTAGGTGCTTAGTTTGAAAGAGAGTATTCATTTACCTCTAGAGATGTGGGATAATGGCAGCTGTACCAACTTCACAGTGTAGATGAGAATTCAGAAGTTGATCAGATGTTCCTGAACTTCAGTATGGCTGCTTGCTGCTTGAAAGCTAAGCCCATGCTTAGAGATATCTTCTAGTTTGGGGCCTTAGTTAAGATACAGCAAAAGAGTGCAATAAATAAAGGAGCAAGGACAGGGAGTTTTAATCATTTATTGATTGCATAAAACCTGAGCTATTTTTCATTGCAGCTCTGTGTGCATAAAGCTTGTGTTTAGCAGAGGAAGGTATTCCTGACAGAGATATTATTTATTGTTAGTTGAAAAAAAAAAAAAAGCAACAAAACACCACCGCCACCAAAAAAACCCAAAAACCTAAAACACCAACAACTTGCATACTCTTTAAAATTTACTTCTTGAGGAATACTTTTCCATGCAATGGAGTGCTGGGTGGAATATGAATTCAAAAGTCACTGGTTTGAGTTTTCTTGTGTTTCTTGGGTTCTTTAAAATCTCATATTTAATTATATAAAAATGAACTGAGTTTTGTAAGCATGAAAAGGTCCCATGCATTGGCTTCTGACAAATAACATTAACTACATATAAAGAAAGGTGTTGAGTTGCTTGAATGTGTCCAGAGAAGGGCAACAAAGCTGGGCAGGGGCTGGAGCACAGCCCTGTGAGGAGAGGCTGAGGGAGCTGGGGGTGTTTAGCCTAGAGAAGAGGAGGCTCAGGGGTGACCTCATTGCCCTCTACAACTACCTGAAGGGAGGTTGTAACCAGGTGAGGGTTGGTCTCTTCTCCCAGGCAACCAGTGACAGAAAGATAGGACACAGTCTCAAGCTGTGCAGGGGGAAGTTTAGGTTTGATCTTAGAAAGAAGATCCTCACAGAAAGATTGCCCACTGGAATGGGCAGCACAAGGAGGTGGTGGGGTAGATGTCCCTGGAGGTGTTTAAGAAGACACTGGATGAGGCACTTAGTGCCATGGTCTGGTTAGATTAGATAGGGTTGGGTGATCAGTTGGACTTGATGATCTTTTCCAACCTGGCTGATTCTGTAATTAGAAACTATTGATGTCTCAGAGTGACTCTGTCTGCTTCCCTTGAAGACCGAACGTCTTTCACGCTCGGCGGTGTATTTTGTACCACGTCATTATCCCCCTTAAGTTTTTGATATTTAACAGGAAAATAAAATCTCAGCTGCTCTCTCTAGGAGGGACTTCTGAAATGAACAGTTTGCTTCATGTTGCCAAGGAAACAGATCTTTGCAAAGAGGTAAGGCCCCTTTGATGTCATTGTAAACCCCTAACATGGAAATCTTTACCGTGTGTCAACCTCTCAAGAGTAAGCGGTTTACTCTAATCAGAATGAATATAAAATTATTCTAAGCATGTAGAAATGCAGCATTCTTGAAGCAAGCAGGCTCACTGCTAAAGGCACAGCTTACTCTCTTTTTTTTTTTTTTTTTTCCTCCCTCACAATGATTCAGAAGCAGAATTAATTCTGACTGCACTTTACTGAAAGATACATGGATACCTAACATGATGTATTCCTGAATGTTTTTATTCCTAACAATTTGTGACTCCAGTTCTGGGCTCCTCAATTCAAGAAAGATGCTGAGGTGCTGGAATGTGTCCAGAGAAGGGCAACAAGGCTGGGCAGGGGTCTGGAGCACAGCCCTGTGAGGAGAGGCTGAGGGAGCTGGGGGTGTTTAGCCTGGAGAAGAGGAGGCTCAGGGGTGACCTCATTGCCCTCTACAACTACCTGAAGGGAGGTTGTAACCAGGTGAGGGTTGGTCTCTTCTCCCAGGCAACCAGTGACAGAAAGATAGGACACAGTCTCAAGCTGTGCAGGGGGAAGTTTAGGTTTGATCTTAGAAAGAAGATCCTCACAGAAAGATTGCCCACTGGAATGGGCAGCACAAGGAGGTGGTGGGGTAGATGTCCCTGGAGGTGTTTAAGAAGACACTGGATGAGGCACTTAGTGCCACGGTTGGTTGGACTTTTGATGATCTTGGAGGGCTCTTCCCACCAGGCTGATTCTGTGATTCTATGAATAAGAAATGGCAGGTGTATAGCAAGTTAAAACCAGGGTATTATTCGGTGCAGCTGCGTATTGTGAAGTGCTCAAGGGGGGTAAAGTATGCTTAGTTTTGACACTCATCAGGAGTAAAATGGTTATAACATAGAGGGTGAGAAAAAAACCCCACCAAACAGCCAATAACTAGTGGCATTCAGGGCTACTTTGTGAATCTGGAGCTGAGGCCCTTTTGTACAGACCCTTTGTATTTAGGGAATGAAATACTTGAGTAAATCACAAATACAGATCTACAGGGGCAAAAAAAAGGAATCTCCTTTGAAATATCAAGCCATGTTGCTGTGAATATGGATGGTCAATTTTTAGCTTATCTTTCCTCCAGGAGTTCCATCCAATAGTAATAAAATCCCACACTCAGACAGCTAAGTGTTTAATGCTTCTAAAACTAATTCTCTGACTACAATAGCTTGAAGAGGGGACCAACGCACATATGTTAAGGCAGCATTTTGTCACTGGAAATGTGGACTGTAGAAATGATGGCAAATGTTTGAAAAGCTAGCATGCCTCTCTGGCACCTCATCAAGCCCCAGAATCTTTCGTTGCTCTCAAGAGAAATAACCAGGATTCATGATGAGAGGTAGCAGAGCAACAAAGCTGAAAAGTACTTTCAAGGAAGGGGGAAGTCAGGAAAAGTAATAGTAAGGGGGAAAAAATATAAAAAGGAAGTAAATTGCAGGAAAAAGCAGTTGAAGCAATGGAAACAGATGAAGTTTTAGAAGAGATATTCAGGGTGAGGCTCAACAGGGCTCTGGGCAACCTGATCTAGTTGGGGATGTCTCTGCTTACTGCAGAGGGGGTTGGATTAGATGACATTTGGAGGTCCCTCCCAACCCAGACAATTCTATGATTCTAACACAAAATCTGAAACCACCAACTGTAGAAAGCTGGGAGCCAGAGGTTGCATCCATGGGTGAGCCACAAGTAAAATCCAAGCAGAATTAAAGTGAATGAAAGATATCAAGGACTGATGGAGTTTGAGTGCCATTGCTTGCCAAGAGAGCATGGCTGATCTTTATGTACTTGGGTTTGTCTGTTGTCAACGCTCCCCTCACTTTCCAGTGCTCTTGTTTAATTGGGTGAATGTAATGTAAAGATAGGACAGTTAAACACTTATCCTTTTGTTAAGTAAATTCTGCTAAATCAGCACCTGAATATCTGAGGATGTTTGTGTAGCTTATAATATAATTAGGGGACTTTTGGTTAAGTAATACCTTTACATCCCTTCAATGCCATCAGCAGTATTAGAGTCATGGTCAGACCTTACAGATATATTAACACTAGTTTCATAGTATCACAGAATTATTGAGGTTGGAATAGACCTCCAAGATCATCAAGTCCAGACTATGACCCAACACCACCACACTGAGCAGACCATGCCACTAAAGGCCACATCTGATCTTTCCTTGAACACCTCCAGAGATGGTGACTCCACCACCTCCCTGGGCAGTCCATTCCAGTGTCCAATTCTCCTTTCCCTGAGGAATGCTTCCTATCATCCAACCTAAACCTTCCCTGGCACAGCTTCAGGCCATGCCCTCTCCTCTTGTCACAAGTTGCCTGGGAGAGGAACCTGACCCCCACCTTACTATAACTTCCCTTCAGGTAGTTGTAGAGTATGATCTGTTCCCCCCCTGAGTCTCCTCTTCTCCAGGCTAAACACCCCCAGCTCCTTCAGCCTCTCCTCCAGTCCCTCCATCAGACTTTCCCTCCAGTCCCTTCCCCAGTCTCATCACTCTCCTCTGGTCCCCTCCAGCACCTCAATATCTTTCTTGCGGTGAGGGGCCCAGAGCTGCACACAGTGCTGGAGGTGAGGCTTCACCAATGCTGAGCACAGGGGCAGAATTCCATCCCTAGTCCTGCTGGCCACACTGTTCCTGATACAGGCCAGGATGCCATTGGCCTTCCATGCCAGCTGGGCACACTGCTGGCTCATGTTCAGCTGCTCCCAGCCAGCACTCCCAGGTCCCTCTCTGCCAGGCTGCTCTCCAGTTTCAAGACTGCTTAACTTTTTATGAGAGAATTACTAATAAAAATACTTACTACCTCAGTTACCCACACTCCAAAAGCACTGGAATGTTAATCATACACCCTCTTATGTTCAAGTTAAATCATTCTATCCATACTTCCTTTATAGTCTTACAACTACTCTAGCCTCCTGACAACTTGAAGCAAATTACTCATTGCTTTCTGCTTGATTTCTTTTTGTCCATTGGAGGAGCCATTATTGTCTGGAGCTGCAATACAAGCCACAAAGCCATGGCTCTACACAACAGGTCCATAAATTTCATTGTAGCCATAAACAATTAGGGAGGTATGAAGTATTTCTGAGAGACAAAGGGAAATGTTGCTGACACACTCCCTGGAGCTTTTTCAATAGCATTTTAAATATGGTGTGTATGACTTCTTCAAGCTGAAGTGTCTTGAAGTATGTTAGAAGATAGCAGTTTGGGGCAGCAAATCAAAAAGCAGTGCTCTAAAGACTTACTTTTATTCTTTACAGAAAAATTTGGAGTAAGAGGTAAATGACAAAGAAGGAGAAGGAATACATATCCTGTAGGGCAATGAGGACATAAAACCAGGAAAAAATATTGATTAAAAAAAAAAAAAACTTGGGCTGTAAGTTGAAAGAATATTCCAAATATCAAAGGGAAAAAAAAAAGTTATAAATTAGCCTTTCTCCAGGCAGATTGGGAGCAAAGAAATGATGAATTTTATAGTGTATCTTAGTAGGTTTCTTAACTAGATTGTCTACAATTGCAAAGAGTGCTCTTTGACCTATGAAATAATTTTCAGCCTTTTTAATATAAGAATCTGATTGGAAGTTGTGCCGGAAAAATCAATAATCAATACCAATTATAGATGAAATCCAAGCTTTGTAAATGCATTCACACATACACACATCTCTAATATCTGCTGCCTGTGCATCAGCTGTAGACGCACTGAGCTGTAAGCATAAAAATAGAAATTCCATCTTGTAAAAGACACAAAGCCATCAGATTGATATGGACTGGCTTTGAAATGCATCAGTATTGGCTGGGGCTCACCCTAGTTTTAGCTGTTTAAGAAATAGATCTCTTGTCTAGGTCTTGGCTGCTTCTGAGCTCAGTGCAGACAGCCTTCACAGCCTCAGCATCCCATCTGCCTTACACACCTATGCCAGGGTGAGGAGAATTTATCTTTATCCCAGCCACAGCCTCATCTGACTGGCTTAAAGACAGTGTGTACATCTAATTAGTGTCCTAAGTCAGCCCATTTCCTTTGGAAACTGCAGAGAGAAGCTTTGAAAATCCCACGCAGCAATTTCGTGGTCGTGGTTTGTTTTTAGCAAAGGGTGCTCAGCTGGGTGCTGAGTGGTATCATATCCAGGGTGAGGCACAGCAAATGACAGCCAAGAAGGAGCCACCAGGAAAACAGTGAGACTTTGGGGAAAGTTGTTTTACTTAGGTCCAGTTTGGGGCTCCCCAGTTCAAGAGAGACAGAGACCTGCTGGAGAGAATCCAACAGAGAGCCAGGAGGATGCTTAGGGGACTTGAGCATCTCCCCTGTGAAGAGAGACTGAGAGCCCTGGGGCTGTTTAGTCTGGAGAAGAGAAGGCTGAGAGGGGATCTGATCAATGTCTATCAATAGCTGAGGGGTGGTGTCAAGTGGAGGGGGCCAGGCTCTTTTTGGTGGTGCACAGTGATAAGACAAGGAACAATGGGTTCAAACTTGAACAGAGAAGATTTCAGCTCAACATGAGGAGAAACTTCTTCACATTGAGGGTGACAGATCCCTGGAACAGGCTGCCCAGAGGGGTTGTGGAGTCTCCTTCTCCGGAGACTTTCAAACCCCATCTGGATGCATTCCTGTGCAGACTCCCCTAAGTGATTCTGCTCTGGCAGGGGGGTTGGACCTGATGGTCTCCTGAAGTCCCTTCCAACCTCTGACATACTGTGAAAGCTCTGCAATGAATTAAAAATTTCAGCTAGAGCAAGGGGACTGATTTAAAACTCTGTGCTACCTGGTAGAAGCAGCACATTGGTAACATCCAGAGGTCAGCTGAAAACTTTCTGTAGTCCAGCATAAAGCCCTCAATAGCTTGCCACAAGCCAGTAGGCAGCTGACCACCTATTCTAATGGGCAGAGTCCCTCATGCTGTCAAGCATATCACCTGCAGCTGTGCTAGTGAGGAGTGGTTGAACTTGCTACTATAGGAAGGCTGGAGAAGGGCTTGTAGTGATAGAATGAGGGGCAATGGTTTGAAACTGGAGCAGGGTAGATTTAGGCTGGACATCAGGAGGAAGTTCTTTGCAGTGAGAGTGGTGAGATGCTGGAACAGGTTGCTCAGGGATGCAGTTGAGGCCTCGTCCCTGGAAACACTGAAGATCAGACTTGATGTGTTCCTGGGCATTCTGATCTAATTGGAGGTGTCCCTGCTGATGAACAAGATGACCTTTGAGAGTCCCTCCTGACCTGATGCAATCTGTGAATAGGAATGACAGCTAGATGAGAATCATGTATTCAGAGCTCACATCTCGCAGGATCACAGAATCAACCAGGTTGGAAAAGACCTCAGAGATCATCAAGTCCAACCTATTACCTAATACCTAACACCTCCTGACAACTAAACCATGGCTCCAAGTGCCACATCCAATCTTTTTTTGAACACCTCCAGGGATGGTGACTCCACCACCTCCCTGGGCAGCACATTCCATGGCCAATTACTCTTTCTGTGAAGAACTTTCTCCTCACCTCGAGCCTAAACTTCCCCTGGCACAGCTTGAGAGTGTGTCCTCTTGTTCCCTTCCCCCTAACTCTGGGGCACGTTGCTGTGATCAGTTCTTACAGCTCTGCTTCTTTGTGGACAATAGCAATGCCCCCAACTGGAGACGATGCATGTACACCAGACTGTGATGCAAGGTAGCTCATAATGATGTATAAAGGCACTTCTCCTTTTGGCTGACTAATACAGACACAGTTGGTGTATTCTACACAGTGAGCACTGGTGATAATCAAGGGAAGACAACACTTGGCATGGCCTCTCTGCAGAGGAATTCCACTCACATCATTTGTTAGTCACTCTTTGCTAAATACACACCTCTGACAGCTTCCAGCTTGCACCACCCACAAAGCATAGTTCAGGAGGTGAACCTCTATCAGTCAGACACTTTTCAAGCTGGGCTCTGAAATGAAATTAAAATCAACAAGATGTTCTGATTTCTGGGTACACACACATGTAGTCATGCTATGAATCTGTGTAGGTAAACTTCTTCTCAATTTGATCCCATCCTGTATTCCTCAGTGTTTTCTGGGTTTTGACCTTGCTTTGCCCCTTTTGGGCAGGAGGTCTGTGACGTGTTCTGTTGTTGAGTTTGTCTGCTTTGAGCCAGTTTGCAAGTGAATTGTAAAACTTCTGCATGCTAGGGACAGATTTTCTCACCATGGGTAAATCCCTCACTAGCAAAAGACTGCCAGCACCATCAGTTTCCCCTTCACCTTGGTTCTTTCTTCTCTTGTAAAGGTGTTGGGCGCAGGAAGTTCAAACATCTTGGAGTTTCTAAGATCCCTTCTTGGCATTGGATCTCTTGGAAGCTGCTACTGTCAATAGCAAGTCAGCCTCACTCTCTCTGAAGCTCACACTACTAGTTTTTACCTGGGAGTTCGTGAACAGGAGGGTTGTAGACCATCTGGAGGTTTTCTTTTCCTTGTGCTGAACATTTTATGGCTTCTCCTATGCAAGTATTGATCCTCTTTCCCCATTTCTGTGGAGGGAACGGCCAAACTGTTGCTAGGGATAAACTGCAAGTTGCTGTGATTCTTGGGTGGCATCACATAAGCATAAAAGATTTGCACTCTAATGAAGAAAGTTTGATTTAGGCTCTTTGCTTTCTAAATTCAGGAGTTAGGCTGCTCTATCCAAGATTATAGAGAGGAGGAGAAAACACAAGGTTACTTAAGTGAAGTACTGCTTGTTACTTCCTTGTTGGAGTTCTAAACTGCAGATCTGAGGAACTGATTAGTGCTGAAGTAGAACATCATGCTCACAGTGCTAAAATAAAAGTCCAAACCCATGTCTTGAGAGCAACAGACAGTAATTTGGAGGTGAGATGATCATCTTCTGCTAGCTGTAATTAATGCCCAGCTCTGCTACACCTGCAACAGAAATGTAATTCCAGAAATCACTGGCATTTCTTCACCACCACCACCAAAGCCTGTGCATTTTAACTACAGAACACAGTGGACTTGCAGATTGAATAGATCCATTTTTCTCCATCTAGTCAGGTACTGTGTGTCTGAAGTTGTTGGGATCCAAAATACTTTTAACAGATGTGCTGATCCACAATACAGATTTTTCTAGCTGCAAAAGTGGAGGATCTCAACAACACACCAGCAGGGTACCACACCAATACTTTTGATTCTATCTCTAGTGAATAAAACCCAAACCAAATCCAAGTATACAGAGAAGTATAATTGATGTGTATGTAGATATAAACTCATCAGGAATAAAGATGAACCAAAACCATCCAGAAGATTCTTAAAAAGACTAAATGGCTGGATTATTGTGGCCTGCCACTATCTTAAGGGGGCCTACAAGAAAGCTGGGGAGGGACTTTTTAGGCTGTCAGGTAGTGACAGGACTAAGGGGAATGGAACAAAACTAGAAATGGGTAGATTCAGATTGGATGTTAGGAAGAAATTCTTCCCCATGAGGGTGGTGAGACACTGGCACAGGTTGCCCAGGGAGGTGGTGGAAGCCTCATACCTGGAGGTTTTTTCAGCCAGGCTGGATGTGGCTCTGAGTAACCTGATCCAGTGTGAGGTGTTCCTGCCTATGGCAGGGGGGTTGGAACTGGATGAACTTGAGGTCCCTTCCAACCCTAATGATTCTATGATTATATTCTTATGAAATTAGTGGAAAATAATAAGGATGAAAAAAAACTACAAACAAATAAATAAACAAAAAGACTAAAATTAAGCTGTGGAAGCTAATGAATTTATAGACCAGCATTCTGGAATAACTGGCAAAAATACCCTTTTATGTTAAAGATGACTGCATCTTTATTCAGCACTACATGAAACACACAGGAAGTACAAGATGAATATTTTAAGGTACCCAAGGATGAATCAAAGTCAATTCACATGTCTTGTTATTAAAAATGAGGTAGTGAAAGACTTGGAACCAAATTACAGCAGCTCTTTTTGTAGCTACTCCTACCTGTAACATGGGAAACAACAACATTGGCTCTGTTCAGCTGGAAGTCTTCTCATTTCAGAAGAACTCCCTGCAGCTTCTGCAGGCAAGCTTAGACTTGAGAGACTTTAAAGGTTGCACAAGATGCAACAAACAGTGGAGAAATGAGGAACTGATTCTGTGGAGCAGCAGCTGATTTTAGCTGTCCCCATGCTGCTTTGACTGCACTCAAAATCCCTAATCTGCTTGAAAAATCAGATGTTTCAGCAACACAGTTCAGTCTTCTATTAAAATAACATTCAATTCACATTAATGTTGGGGGGGGGGGGGAAGCTGCAAATGTAGTCAAACTTACCTTTAAATAACTGAGCCTTTGAGAATTGTTGGATATTTCAGGAAACATTCACCATTTATACTTCCAAATCTCTGCCTCTGCCATAACATCCACTGGCTGCTAGTGAAAGTTGTGTGAAATGATGCAACATGAGGCTGAGACCTCACCCCTGCACATCTCAAGCTTTTACAGGCTACTCCGCCTTTAATAAGATAAATGAGAAGCTCTTAGTGATTCTTCAAAGAGGTTTGACATTTGATGCTGAGAAATCCTTCAATAAAGTCTTTGACTAGCCCCAGTGACCTTTCATGATTTTGATGCTTTGGAAAGAGGTGCTCTTGATTTGTTTCCTAAATCAACTGACTGTTCTGAGCTGACCCATTCTTCTGGCCAGGCTACTGCATTAGGTCTCTGCTGATATGAAAGCCACCAGGCTAATAATTAAAGTGGGCTCTCATCAGTGTGTATGAATAGCTGAGGGGTGGGTGTCAAGGGGAGGGGGCCAGGCTCTTTTTGGTGGTGCACAGTGGTAAGACAAGGAACAATGGGTTCAAACTAGAACATAGAAGATTTCAGCTCAACGTGAGGAGGAACTTCTTTCCAGTGAGGGTGACAGAGCCCTGGAACAGGCTGCCCAGGGGGGTTGTGGAGTCTCCTTCTCTGGAAACTTTTCAAACCCACCTGGATTCATTCCTGTGCAGACTCCCCTAAGTGATCCTGCTCTGGCAGGGGGGTTGGACCTGATGATCCCTTGAGGTCCCTTCCAACCTCTGATATACTGTGAGACTGATAAGTGGATGTTTGCTTTGTGTTGTTCTGTCTCCCACACTCAGGATGTCTGGTTTAGTGGTTTAAATGACTGCAATGAATGAAAGCACAAATGACTGCAATGCTGATTCATCAGTGTAGCCATGGCAGGAGGTGAATTAAAGACTCTGTGCAAGAGCATTTTCTGGGCAGTTGTCCTGGTAGGCAGTGCAGTGGCAGTTTGTTTTCTCTGATCTTATTGTCCATCAATTTTCATCTTTCTAACAAAAAGACAACTGAGTTGTGACCGACTTAGAGATCTTTAGAGAGCCCTAAAGGTACAACCTTTAATTCCTTTCCAGGTTCAGATATTGTCTTAGTGCTTTAAAACGTTTACTGCTGCTGCCTAACAGATCTTAAACAAATTTGCTGACTCCCTGTCTAAGTCTAAGTTGCTGTTTCTGAAGCACATTGTTTCCATGTCAAACTCTTCTCTGTTATTAGAGTAATAGGAGAAAATGAAAAACAATAGTTGCAAGTTTTGGAAGCTGTCACATTCATGTCATCATTAATTTTGATTTATTTATTCTTATTCTGGAAGCATCTCTGTAAAGGGTAGGAAGGAGAAGTCAGAAAAATGTCATGTCCTATCAATAAAAGAGATGATTATTAAACAGGAGGAGGGAGATGAAAACAGCAATTTAAATGCCAGCCCCAATGACAAGCTTGTTAACCTGTCCTGTCCATGACAAATAGAAATAGTTGGGGTAGGAGCAGCAGTGGAGGTGGAAGAACCTCAGACAAGTTTCAAAGTAAAACTGCAGAAGACAAACCTTCACAGTTCCAAGCACAAATCCAGGCTGGGCAGGGACTGGCTGGAGAGCAGCCCTGAGGAGAGGGACTTGGGGGTGCTGGTGGATGAGAAGCTCAACAGGAGCCAGCAGTGAGCACTTGCAGCCCAGAAAGCCAACCAGAGCCTGGGCTGCAGCAAGAGAAGTGTGGCCAGCAGGGCAAGGGAGGTGATTCTCCCCCTCTGCTCAGCTCTGGTGAGACCCCACCTGGAGTACTGCATCCAGTTCTGGAGCCTCTGTTACAAGAGGGATCTGGACATGCTGGAAGGTGTCCAGAGAAGGGCCATGAGGATGAGCAGAGGGCTGGAGCACCTCTCCTATGAGGACAGACTGAGAGAGTTGGGGCTGTTCAGTCTGGAGAAGAGAAGGCTCTGAGGTGACCTTCTTGTGGCCTTCCAATATCTGAAGGGGGCTACAAGAAAGCTGGGGAGGGACTTTTTAGGCTCTCAGGTAGTGACAGGACTAGGAAGAATGTAACAAAGCTGGGAGTGGGGAGATTCAGATTGGATGTGAGGAAGAAGTTCTTCCCCATGAGAGTGGTGAGAGCCTGGAATGGGTTGTCCAGGGAGATGGTGGAGGCTCCATCCCTGGAGGTGTTTGCAGCCAGGCTGGATGAGGCTCTGGGCAGCCTGATGTAGTGTGAGGTGTCCCTGCCCATGGCAGGGGGGTTGGAACTGGATGATCCTTGTGGTCCCTTCCAACCCTGACTGATTCTGTGATTCTATGATTTGCAAATTATACAGGAGCTCTTCCATGTCCTGTCTGCTGATGGGACTGCAGTCCACATGTCCACCTTTGGAGGGAGCAAACAGTGATGTTTAGGAGTATATAACCCAGCTTCTTTGGGGAAGTCTTGCTTTTTATGTTGGTGGGTTTATTTTAAAGTACTGGGTTGAAACAGCTGTGCTGCAACCAACATTCAGTCTGCTAGTTTGGGGATTGGAGTTGATGTTCTCTGGAAGTTCTTTCCAACCCCTACCATTCAATGACCATTCTATGAAAAATAGCTTCAGGTATGACTTCTCAACTGTTGTCACAGTAAAGAACTTCAGGATGGGTTTCCCTATGGTTTAGGTCCTGTTTTGCTTTCTAGAAACATTCCCATCGACAGCATTCTCCTCCTAAAACTGTCAGACAAAACCTAAATGTAACCTGCAAAGGCAGTAGTCCTCCGGTGGAAGGAAGAAGAATACATTCCTCTATCTCTTTAGTAGAGGAAAATTCATAGAATCCTTAAGGATCATACAGTTCCAACCCCCCTGCCACAGGCAGGGACACCTCACACTACAGCAGGTTGCTCAGAGCCACATCCAGCCTGGCTGCAAAAACCTCCAGGGATGAGGCATCCACCACCTCCCTGGGCAACCTGTGCCAGTGTCTCACCACCCTCATGGGGAAGAATTTCTTCCTAACATCCAATCTGAATCTACCCATCTAGTTTTGTTCCATTGCCCCTAGTCCTAGGACTACCCAACACCCTAAAAAGTCCCTCCCCAGTTTTCTTATAGGCCCCTTTCAGATACTGGAAGGCTACAATAAGGTTTTCTCTGAGGCTTCTCTTCTCCAGACTGAACAGCCCCAACTCTCTCAGTCTGTCCTCATAGGAGAGGAACTCCAGCCCTCTGTTCATCCTCATGGCCCTTCTCTGGACATGTTCCAGCATGTCCAGATCTTTCTTTGAAGAGGGGCTCCAGAACTGGATGCAGCACTTGAGGTGGTGCCTCACCAGAGTGGACAGAGGGGGGAGGATCACCTCAAGTTAGAAGTGTACATTTTTACAGGCTGCCTTTTCAAAGAGGTGTAACAGAACTGGAGAAACATTTTCAAAGGGTCTATGAAAGGGAGACTAAAATGCTAAGAACTCTTTAACATTTAATACAAAGTTCAGGAGTTTGAAAAAGCTAAAATGCACCCCTGTGAGGGCTCTGTAAGCATGTGCTAAGGAACACTGCTGGATTTGGTTGTCTATTACAAAGAAGAAGCAAAAAAAACCCAGGGCTGACACTATCCTCAACACAATTGCATCAGTAAGAGCCTCGCCATTAACTTCAATGGGAATTAGACTTATCCTTCTCCACTCTTTAGGCTGTGCAATGATACCAGTCTTTAAAAATGTGATTCATTCTAAGTGCTAACCCACAGAGTGTCACCAGTGGAGCATCCCTTTGTTCTCAAAATACTGTTCCTTTTCAGATGGGCAACGCAGATCCTGCAGTCAGGAGCAGCACTGGACTCACACTTGCGTTATTTCTGCTCGCTTCTAATGCTGTCAGCTTTTAATTGGCCACAATGTGCTGCAGAAATGGGCAGCCAGACTCCCTGGTTCTCAGTTAGGATAACATCTGTCTTTTCAACTTCCTTTGGCAAAGGAAGTGTGCACAATTTTTTTGTTATTCCAGAAGCCCTTGAAGCATGAAGAACATGAAGTTTCAATGAGCTGGAACTTCCTTCTTCAACTGACGCTGCAAAAAGAGGATTTCTTTTCACAGTTTCACAGTCTCACAGTATATCAGAGGTTGGAAGGGACCTCCAGAGATCATCAGGCCCAACCCCCCCTGCCAGAGCAGCATCACTTAGGGGAGTCTGCACAGGAATGCATCCAGGTGGGTTTGGAAAGTCTCCAGAGAAGGAGACTCCACAACCCCCCTGGGCAGCCTGTTCCAGGGCTCTGTCACCCTCACTGTGAAGAAGTTTCTCCTCATGTTGAGATGAAATCTTCCCTGTTCAAGTTTGAACCCATCGTTCCTTGTCTTATCACTGTGCACCACCAAAAAGAGCCTGGCCCCCTCCACTTGACACCCAGCCCTCAGCTATTGATAGACATTGATCAGATCCCCTCTCAGTCTTCCCTTCTCCAGACTAAACAGCCCCAGGGCTCTCAGTCTCTCTTCACAGGGGAGATGCTCAAGTCCCCTAAGCATCTTCCTGGCTCTCTGTTGGATTCTCTCCAGCAGGTCTCTGTCTCTCTTGAACTGGGGAGCCCCAAACTGGACACAGGATTGCAGCTGTGGTCTCAGCAGGGCAGATCAGAGAGGTAGAAGAACTTCCCTAGCCCTGCTGGCCACACTTTTCTTGATGCACCCCAGGATCCCCTTGGCTCTCTTGGCCACAAGGGCACATTGCTGTTCCATGCAGAACTTGCTGTCCACCAGCACTCCAAGGTCTTTCTCTGTGGAGCTGCTTTCCAGCAGAGCAGCTCCTAACCTGTACTGGTGCAGGTACTTTTTGTATCTTTCTTTTTTTCATCATCTCCTTCCTCCCCTTACCCCCCACGCCTCTTTTTTTTTGGTCCTGTATTTGACAATTTTCTAGAAACTTTTAAAGTTCTTTTGAGACACTCTTCTCATAGTTATCTTGGCTAGCAATCTTCCCTACTTGCATTACAGCTCTTAAAACTAAAGGTTTAATAAAATTCATGATGCTGATGTGTATATATTACAAACTGAAATTAGCCTTCCTGCAAGCTGCTTGCCTGCCACATTTGTATGAGACTTTAGAAACAGAGAGAATTAGCTGGCTCTTAACATTTAAAGCTAAATAGAAATTTTCATCCTAAACTGCAGAAGAGCAGAATGAACCTGGCTCTTCAGCATGTATCAGGTGCTCCTCCTCCTCTACTCTACCCTGGTGAGGCCACATCTGGCATACTGTGTCCAGGTCTGGGCCCCTCACTTCAAGAAGGACCTCAGGGAACTGCTTGAAAGAGTTCAGCACAGAGCCACAAAGAATATAAAGGGGTAGAACATCTTCCTTAGGAGGAGACACTGAAGGAGCTGAGGCTCTGTAGCTTGGAGAGGAGGAGACTGAGAGGTGACCTCATTCATGTTGATAAGGATGTGCACGGTGAGTGCCCAGAGGCTGGAGCCAGGCTCTGCTGGGTGATGCCCAATGACAGCACAAGGGGCAATGGGTGGAAGTTTAGGCATAGAAAGTTCTGTGCAAACATGAGGAAGAATTTTTGCCCTGTGAGGGTGACAGAACACTGGAACAGGCTGCCCAGGGGGGATTGTGGAGTCTCCTTCTCTGGAGATATTCAAGACCTGCCTGGATGAGATCCTATGTGATCTGGTATAGGTGACTGTGCCCTGGCAGGGGGATTGGACTGGATGATGTTTTGAGGTCTCTTCCAGGCCCTATCATTCTGTAACATCCTGTGATTATTTCAGGGAGCTTTTACAGCATGAGGTTGAACAAGGCAGAAGGGAAAGAAGCAGGATTGTCAAATGTGCAATGAATTTGAAGAAAGGCAATTGTAAAGGGAGCATTGAGAAGAGCAACTGGTCTCAGTGAAGCAGAAGCAGAGGCAATGACATCCAAACTGCTGAACACTTGCAAAAGACATTTTGAGATCTGCTTCAACTGCTGGTAGCCCTTCCAGTTGCAATGCTGGGTTGGTCTCCACATTTCCTGCTTGTATTTGTCAAGGAATAGTAGCCCTTCAAAAACCTGGAGGATAAGAACAAATCCCTGAGTGGAGAGGGGTGGCCAGCAGGTGTTTTATTTCCTTCCTTCCACCTTTCTTTCTTTCTTATTTTTTTTTCCTCTAATTTGGATGGGTTAGGAGGACACTGTGAGGACGTTTTCTACTCCCCACTTTTCACTGAAGGATTCAAGGTGGGAACACCACGTCCTGCCAGCTGAGGCTGAGCTGAGGTGTTTCAGGGGCTGCCATACCTTTGAAATACAGACCTCCAGAAGTAACTGAGGACATTGTTCTTTATGCTGTCACGTTATTACATGTGACACTTCTGTGACAGAGCTCTTTTATACACTTTTAGCCTATGGCAATATGTTACAGCAAGAAGAATTCACTGACATATCCTTGAAAAGAAAGCCCATGCATAAAAATTTGAAATGACAAGGTTGACAAGGTTATTTTATAGCTTTTGTAGCATTATGATAACAATGAACAAACTGTTACTCTGCCTGTAAAACTTCTTATGGTAAGAAACTCCTTTTTCTCTCCTGTTCTCCTCACTACACTTCAATGCTGGCTTTTGAATCTTATTCCTCTTCTCCTAGTGAAACAAAATGAGGCATTTTGGAGTTGGATCACTGAGTACCCCTCTCTGCACTTGCTGTATTTTGAGTCCCCTGTGGATATTGGCATGTTTGGTTTTGGTTTTAGTTTTGTTTTGGATTTGATTGGGGTTTTTTTTGTTTTGTTTGGTATGTTTGTTTGTTTTAGTTTGGTTTGGTTTTAATATCACAGTCTCACAGTATATCAGAGGTTGGAAGGGGCCTCAAGAGATCATCAGGTCCAAGCCCCCTGCCAGAGCAGGATCACTTAGGGGAGTCTGCACAGGAGTGCATCCAGGTGGGGTTGGAAAGTCTCCAGAGAAGGAGACTCCACAACCCCCCTGGGCAGCCTCTTCCAGTGCTCTGTCACCCTCACTGGAAAGAAGTTTCTCCTCATGTGGAGCTGAAATCTTCTCTGGTCAAGTTTGAACCCATTGTTCCTTGCCTTATCACTGTGAACCACTGAAAAGAGCCTGGCCCCCTCCACTGGACACCCACCCCTCAGCTATTGATAGACATTGATCAGATCCCCTCACCAAACCCACTGCAGTCACCACTGTGCTTTACCTTCTGATTTGCAGACTACTCTAAGTGATCCTGCTTTGGCAGGGGTGTTGGAGTTGATGATCTCTGGAGGTCCCTTCTAACCCCTAATGTACTGTGATTTCAGTGATCTCCCTCAGCCTTCCCCAGAAAACTACTTAAATGCATGTATGATGTTAGGAAGAAGTTTTACACCATGAGGGTGGTGAGACACTGGAAGAGGTTGCCCAGGGAGGTGGTGGAAGCCTCATCCCTGGAGGTTTGTAAGGCCAGGCTGGATGTGGCTGTGAGCAACCTCATGTAGTGTGAGGTGTCCCTGCCCATGACAGGGGGGTTGGAAATGGATGATCCTTGAGGTCCCTTCCAAGCCTAACAATTCTTTGATTCTATGATCAGAATCCTTCCCTAACTAGGTTTGATAAATGAAGAGGGTTCATGACCTTGAAGATGTAGACTATTGTTCTGATTAGATCTTTCCTTTTTTCTTCTCCAGGAACTTTTTTTTTCTTCATTGTTTTTTCTTCATTTTTTTTCTTTATTTTTTTTTCTTCATTGTTTTTTCTTCTTTTTTTTTTTCTTCTTTTTTTCTTCTTTTTTTCTTCTTTTTTTTCTTCTTTTTTTTCTTCTTTTTTTTTCTTCTTTTTTTTTCTTCTTTTTTTTCTTCTTTTTTTCTTCTTTTTTTCTTCTTCTTTTTTCCTTCTTCTTTTTTTTTCTTAATTTATTTTCTTCATTTATTTTCTTCGTCTTGTTCTTCGTCTTGTTCTTCGTTCTTCATCTTCACTCTAAATAAAACTTCAGAATGGGCTGGCATAGATAAAATCAGTGTAATTGGATATTATTCACTGAAGTCTATGGCCTATTTAAAATAAGCCCACCTAACATATTAAAAGTATAAAATCAATGTAAAAAATATTTTGGAATACAACAATTAAATCTCTGAAGTTCATCCCATGATCCAGAGGTCTTTTCCAAGCCCTTTTTCCCCCATGATTCTATGCACAGAACTATAGAGTTTGAAGTTCTGGTGGGCTAGTTCCTTTTTTCATTATAAAAATCTATCAAGAAACAAGAAAATAGAGAACCAGGTAACTCCACAAGCTTCTGAAGCACTGACACATGTGCCACACCTGTCTTGTGCCTGTACCATTTTGTAAATGTGTGTCTGTTGCTGCTCTTGTTTGATTTTATAACACCACAGAGAGAATATGTTCAAAGAACACTGTAAATATTGTTTTGTTTTCTAATGATGGCTGTCACGTTGCATTATTTGACTTTTTTTCCCCCCTCCACTAATGATGCACCATTTCAAGCAATGCATCCTCAGCAGGGGAATCAAATTGTCTTATGGCAGATTTTGCAGCTGGGAAGAAGATCAATAATTTCTCAGAGCACCAGGAAGCAACTGTACAAGACAACTGCACAAAAAAAAAAAAAAAAAAAAGGAAACAAACTGGAAAGATTATTTAAAAGAAAAACTAGACAAACACAGAAATTCTTGTCCATTGCCAGAAAAATCTGTCTCTGAACAGTCTGTCAAAGGTGTACAGCCAGTACAGGTGCATCTATATGAAATATCTGATAGCTGAAAGTATTTTGTGCTCACTTTTTGGACTTTGTATGTGATATTAATCTTATCTCAACTTACAGTTCAGCCAAGATTTTTTTTTTTTTTAATATAAGTTAGATTTCCAATCTTAATATGTTGTGTTTATGGAGGGGATTGTCCCCTGGGACTCAGCTCTGGGGAGGCCACACCTTGAGTATTGTGTCCAGTTTTGGGCATCTCAATGCAAGAGAGATGTGGAGGTGCTGGAGCCAGTGCAGAGCAGGGCAAGGAAGCTGTGAAGGGACTGGAGAAGAAATCTGATGAAGAACAACTGAAGGAGCTGGGGATGGTTAGTTTGGAAAAGAGGAGGCTGAGGGGAGACCTCATTGCTGTCTACAACTATTTGAAAGGACCTTGTGGAGAGGTTGGTGCTGGTCTTTTCTCCCAGGTGATTAGTGATAGAAGAAGAGGGAATGGCCTCAAGCTGTGACTGGGTAGGCTTAGACTGGACAGTAGGAAAAAATTTTTCCCAGCAAGAATGGTCAGGGATTGGAATGTGCTGCCCAGGGAGGTGGTTGATTCCCCAAGCCTGGATGTGTTTCAAGGTGGTTTGGGTGTGGTGCTTGGGGCTATGGTTTAGGGGTGACCCTTGTAGAGTAGGGTTCTTGGTTGGACTTGGTAATCCTGAAGGTCTTTTCTGTGATTTCTGTGTTGCTTTTATATTTTTAAAACAGCCACTACTATTATAAAAGCTTTCAGTGGTAGAAAGGTTTGGAAATGTACCTTTCTGCAGTGTGTGTGGTTCTTCTGTATGTAGATACAGTCTGAAGGCAGAGGGAAGTGAGCTGGTTCAGGCTGTCTGACCTCTCTCAAGCTTTGCACTGAGCCTGTAACCTCTGCTGGAAGTCAGCTTTCCCAGAGCCTGCTGAAGAGCCAGTGGGAGGCAGATAGAGTACACCCAACATGGAAGAGGAGTGTGAGCAGAGCAGTAAAGGGAAAACTATGAGAAGCCATCAGGATACTGCTCCTCTTCGCCTTGTGGATACCCCAGGGACTCCGGAGGAGAAATCCTAAGTAGAAGTCACAAGGTGTTGGTGTGACTTCTGTCTGAGCAAGGACTGCTGCTGCTGTTTGTATAATACAATCTTTATTAGGGGAGGCTACAGCCAGTTCAACTGCTAGATATAACACCAGAAAGGTAAAGGTAGTTTAGATAAATCTCAGCCCAGTTTACAAAACTGAAGCTTAATTATTCATCTCTATTTCTTATCATTTTCCTTAACACCTTCTATTCAGAAGGTAGATTTATATTTCAGTGTTTCACCTGTTTCCAACAGCCAGTGGCATATTTCAAGTATTATCAAACAAAAAAGCTTGATCTAATTTTTTCTTTTTTAATCAGGATGTTAGGATGTGGAGTTGTTTAAGGCCAGGCTGGATGAGGCTCTGGCCAGCCTGCTGTAGTGTGAGGTGTCCCTGCCCATGGCAGGAGGGGTGGAACTAAATGATCCTTGTGGTCCCTTCCAACCCTGACTGATTCTGATTCTATGTGTCTGTTGTTGCTGCTTTAAAATCAGTTGATTGCTGTTAATTCCAGAACTACCCTTATCTGTCTTTATAAGATCATACTTGAACCAGCTTGTCGATTTTTTTTTTTCCAATTGCCCAGTTTTGAACAAGAAAAAAAAAAAAATAGAAGCTTATTGTCAAAAATCTTTCATGTATTTGTCAAAAAGAGTCCAACATGTGATATGTTTGAGCTTTCCAGATTGAATGATCCAGATACTTAGTCTGCTTGGAATGGCTTCTGCAGTGCAGGACTGGAAGGAATGATGATTTTATTTAAAAGAATAACCACCACCACCAAAAAAAAAAAAAAAAAAAAAAAAAAAAAGGTCCATATGGCTCTTCTATGAAGTGAAGAACAGTTTGAAGTAAACAATAGAGACATGAGTGCTCAAGGGCAGCTGTTATGTCTGAGACAGAAGGTTGGGAGAAATTAAGGAAATAATAAACAATAACCAGAATGGTTTAGGAATTACAGTTCCCTAGCTATGAAGCTCTTTGTACTGTATGTCAGAAATTTCCAGCAGAGTCTGGAGTTGGTATATTTTTCACCAATACATTTACTTGAAGAAATGCTAATTCAAATTGTGACTGGAACTGAAGCAGAATATACTAATGGAAGCCTGATGCATTTTAATTTTAAGTATTCCTCAGTTAAGGACTGGAAATGGATGCTTTCATGGATAGCAATGGTGAATGGGATTTTGATTAACCTACTCACAGGTGATTAGTGATAGAACAAGAAGGAATGGCCTCAAGCTGGGTAGGTTTACACAGGACAGTAGGAAAGATTTTTTTCACATCAAGAGTGGTCAGGAATTGGAATGTGCTGCCCAGGGAGGTGGTTGAGTCCCCAAGCCTGGATGTGTTTCAGGGTGGTTTGGATGTGGTGCTTGGGGCTGTGGTTTAGGCATGAACCTTGTAGAGTTAATGATTGGACTTGGTGATCCTGAGGGTCTTTTCCAGCCTGAATGTTTCTGTGATTTCTGTGATTTACTTGAACAAATACACTTAAAAGAGTGAGGAGAAAGAGCAGTCTAGTAAAAATCTGTTTATAGGCAATTCAAATGGTAGCAGCACCACAAATTCCCACCAAAGATCTGGTGAGCATTAGGATGTCCAGTATTTGTCAGAATCACAGAATGTTAGAGGTTGGAAGGAACCTCCAGAGATCATCAAATCCAACCCTCCTGCCAAAGTAGGATCACCTGGGGCAAGCTGCACAGGAATGCACTTGGGTGGGTTTTGAAAGTCTCCAGAGAAGGAGACTCAGGGCAGATTTTATTGTGGGACTTCAGTACACATTAGGGCTAAAAAGGGATGAACAGGAATTATGATTCAGCTGACAATCTTTTAATTCATCAAGGTATTCTTTCCTCTTAGTACTGTTTTGATGTAATGAAGTGTTTGCTGGCATGGAAGACATTCTGATGATCCATTCCAAACTGACTGAAGCAGCAGTAACTAGCACAGGATCCAAGGAATCCTATGACTATGGTAGCTGAACTTTTAGAAAGATCCAAGGAGTCATACCAATCTAAGGTAGCTGAACCTTTAGAAGTTATTCCTCCTTTCTTCTTTGGCCACTGACTCTTTACAAGCAAGCAGGGTAATTCTATCATGAGGGTTCAAGTCTTTTATCTCATTTCTTCAGTGGAATCCACTGAATGTTTTCAGTTTGCTTTTCAATGGACATTAGCACACATCCTCTGAACAGCTACCACCTCATGTAGTTTAGCACTGGGACATAACTGACAGCCATCTGTTCAGCAGAGCAGTCTTAATCTGGAGACTTTATTTAGTGTGAGGGTTTAGGGGTGGTTTTTATTTTCCTTTCACAGAGAAAGTCCAGAATTACAGGTATACAATTTGAAGTGCAAGGAAATGTCTTGGTTCCTGATAATCTTTCAACATTTGCCAGGCCTGTTCTTTTCAAACCTACACATCTGTAACCTTAGGAACAAAAATGAAACATCTGTAGCAAGCCTTTTTACAATCACACTTTCCCTGGTAAAAGCAGTTATATGCTCGGATAAAAAATGCCATTCTCTTGAGTCATTTTCCACGCTTAAAAATGTGACTGGCAGACTGGCAGGTTCTGTGAGCAGCTTTGGTGCAAAGGAGATCCCCAGTGCAAGGCTTCTTCAAGTCAGCACGTTCTTTCTCTGGCTAGTATATTGAATTCTTTTACTTCTTTCGTGAAAACTGGGAAATAGTTGAGGTCATTCAATCCCTTCATAGACTATATATATGTAAATATAGATAGATAAATAGATAGATAGATAGATATCTAGATAGATAGATAGATATCTAGTTGGAAGAGACCTCAAAGATCATCCAGTCCAAACTTTGACCCACTACTGAAGGGTCAACACTGAACCATGTCCCTAAGCTCCAGCTCCATGTGCTGCTTGAACACCCCCAGGGACTCTGACTCTACCACTGCCCTGGGCAGACCATTCCAATGTTTGATAACCCTTTCAGTGAAGAAGTATTTACTGATATCCAGCCTAAACTTTCCCCTGGTGCACCTTGAAACCATTTCCTCTAGTCCTGTCACTTGTCATCAAGGTGAAGAGGCTTCCCCCTCCACACCCTAACCTCCTCTCAGGTTGTTGCAGAGAACAATGAGGTCTCCTCTCAGCTTCCCCTTCTCCAGACTGAACAATTTCATCTCCCTCAGATACTCCTGCTCTAAGTTACTACCCAAAATCAGATGAAACTGAAGGCTGAGACAATGGTTGCTAAAACTGAGAATGATTTTTAGTTGACTACAGAGGATACAAGGTAATTAACTGAGATAGTTGCCCCAAGGGCAGTGGAGCTGCTGAGGTATTGCCAGATGGTCTCTGGGAGCTCTTACCAGCCTTGCTACACATTCATACTCTCCAAAGGATGTCATCACCTTGGGCTGCTATCCAGCAGCACGTGTGGGAGAATCACTTTGTGCTCTATTGAAGCAAGAAACACTACAGAAACAGCAGAAGTGTTTGGCAAAGCTGTGCTGGAACGTCCGAAGGGTGAAAGCTGTGAAAATTTGACATGTGTGCTAAATAAGTCTCCTCTTGTCCAAGGCAGTTAGAAACCCTGCCAACTGCCACAGCATAGATGGCACAGAGACTTCAAAGACCTCAATACTGTTCATCTTTCACTAAGCATGGAGACATCTGTAAATTTGCCCAGGGAAAAAATGACCTAGGAAAATGTTTGGCCTTCACCTTTGGTATAACAGCAGATAGAATCATATAATCAACCAGGTTGGAAGAGACCTCCAAGATCACCCAGTCCAACCTAGCACCCAGCCCTATCCAATCAACTAGACCATGGCACTAAGTGCCTCATCCAGGCTTCTCTTGAACATCTCCACCACCTCCCTGGGCAGCACATTCCAATGGGCAATCACTCACTCTGTGAAGAACTTCCTCCTAATATCCAACCTGTACCTCCCCTGGCACAGCTTGAGACTGTGTCCTCTCATTCTGCTGCTGGTTGCCTGGGAGAAGAGACTGACCCCCACCTGGCTGCAACCTCAGGTAGTTGTAGAGAGCAATGAGGTCTCCCCTGAGCCTCCTCTTCTCCAGGCTAAACACCCCCAGCTCCCTCAGCCTCTCCTCACAGGGTTTGTGCTCCAGACCCCTCCCCAGCTTTGTCACCATCGTCTCTGGACACCTTCCAGTACCTCAACATCTCTCTTGAATTGAGGAGCCCAGAACTGGACACAATACTCAAGGTGTGGCCTGACTTCTGGGGATCTGCTTTGATTCAGCAATCTTCTGACTCAATTATTCCCAAGTCTGTGGTATCTAAACCTTATGCACAGACTTCTGATTATCTCAAGGCGTTCTTTTTTTCACAGTAGCATTGGAAACAATGGAAATGACTTAGTGTCTTGAGAAGCTGGACTAACTTTCATAGTATCTATAATACAAAAGCATTTAGAATACCACATGAATTTCAAAATGATTTATCTTTAGTTTTTATCTGATTTTATCAGATTTATCTTAGCAAAGAATATCTATTTATGTTAATGTAGCAACAAGACTTGGCTGCTCGAGGCCCTCATCCAACCTGGCCTTGAATTCCCCCAGGGAGGAGGCAGCCACAACCTCCCTGGGAAGCCTATTCCAGCATCTCACCTCTCTTGTACTGAAGAACTTCTTCCTAAGATCCAGTCTAAGCCTACTCTCCCCCAGCTTTAAACCATTCCTCCTTGTCCTATTGCTAGACACTTATATGAAAAGTCCCTCTTCAGCCTTCATTTAGGTTCTCTTCAGGTATTGGGAGGCAGCTGTAATATCCCTCTGGAGTCTTCTCCTCTCCAAGCTGAATAACCCCAGCTCCCTCAGCCATAATGAGAGAACAATAGCTGAAAATAAAATGTGATCACTCAAACAGATTATAATGAAGTAGTGATTGAGGTGATTATAAATAGAACATTAAGGAGTTGGTGTTTTGCTTTTTTTTTTTTTTTTTATTATGAATGAGCTCTCTGAGGGATTTTGTTGTTACCAAGACAGATTTGTTGCATGCCTCATAAATGCAAACCCAAGTTCTAGGTTGTAAGAAACTATTTAATAGAGCTTTGCAATAAAATCAGTTTAATGTATGGTTTATCTCATGAAGTAGTTTGTCTACCAATTTTATTAGGGCTTTTTTTACTCTTAGGAGTAACAAAACTGATTGCAAAACCTATTCAAATGTTTTGTCTTTATCTAACAGTCACTAACAGGAAAAAGAAACAGTGCCTATCCTTCAGACTCTCTGTGGGTTGTTAAAGCCTTATTCATCATATTCTTTAACTCAGAGACTATAGTTTGGGTTTTTCCTTTTCTTTTGTATTGTAATGATACTTGTTTTATAAGTGCTTTGATATGCAGAGAAATACTTAACTGCTGACATCTGAGCTGCTACCTGCTGCAATGCTCCAACTCTGCAGGGTTTCTCATTTATGCTGAGATCACTTTGTATCTCTCTGACAACTCAAGGTGGACATGTCTTCTTTACATTCATTCTCGAGCTTCTTATCATTGGCAGGCTGTTGTAAAGTTGTCTTAGTTTTAATCTGCACTCAAAAGTTCTGTCAGGCATATAAAATACTAAATGGGAATCAGTCACAGGGTAGATGTCATCCTTTAATATTGGGTTGGATTTTGCTGGTTTCCTTATGGGTTAACCACCTTCCTTGAAAGTAGTGTGGATGGTGTGATAACAAGTTTAGGTAGGTGTTGAGGTGTTGGGTAGGTGTTGAGGTGTTGGGTAGGTGTTGAGGTTCTTGCTTTACTTTTGAAGTTTTGTGCTCTCTATGGTACCTAAAGACATATTGAAGAAAAATTGGTAAGCATTGAACTATGCAGGCAGAGAACATTTGAAACGATCAGGGATTGGAACACCTCTGCTACAAGGACAGGATGAGGGAGCTGGGGGTGTTCAGCCTGGATAAGAGGAGGCTCCAGGGAGACCTAATAGAGGCCTTCCAGTACTTGAAGGGGGATACAAGAAGGATGGAGAGAGATTGTTTAAAAAGGCCTGCAGTGATAGGGGCAATGCTTTCAAAGTAGAGGATTTAGATTAGGTGTTAGGAACAAGTTCTTTACCATGAGGGTGGTTGAATACCCAGGGAGGTGGTTGAGGCCCCATCTGTGAGGACATTCAAGGTGAGACTCAACAAGGCTCTGGGCTACCTGATCTAGTGGAGGATGCTCCTGCGTACTGCAGAGAGGGTTGGACTAGAGGAGCTCTTTTCCAATCCAAACCATTCTATGAGTCCATGGTTCAATAAATTCTAATGCTGTGTATGATGTGTAGACAGATATGGCTCTCTTAACTTGATCTTCTAAAAAGCTGTTATTAAATACTTGTTGTTCTAAGAAAATATCTCTGGGCAGTTTATCTTCATTAAAAAAATAATTTCAATGCATTGCATAGAACAGCACTCAGAACATGCCTAAACCACATAAACATCCATAGCTGTAATGACCTAAGCAATTAAGAAGAGTTTATCTGAATCCTTGCAGACAGTTAGCCATGTTGTAAAAGATATTTTATGTTCCTTGAGTTGGAAGAAAATCCACATTGCAGGTGAGGAACAGAAGGTTTGTTTAGAAAATATAATACCATACAAGCTGCTTTTTCATACACAATTATATATATATTGTTTTCTTTTCTTTTTTGGATGTTGAGCCAGCAGGTCGGGAGAGGGGATTCTTCCCCTGTACTTTGCTCTTGTGAGACCCCACCTGGAATACTGCATCCAGTTCTGGTGTCCCTATCATAAGAGGGACACAGAGTTGTTGGAGTGAGTCTGGAGGAGGGCCACAAAGATGATCTAAGAGCTGGAACACCTCTGCTATGAGGATTGGTTGAGGGAGTTTGGGTTTTTCAGCCTAAGGAAGAGAAAACTAGAGGGGGACCTTAGAGCTGCCTTCCAATAGCTGAAGGGATCCTACAGGAAGGCTGCAGGGGGACTTTTCATCAGGGTGTCTAGCAACAGGACAAGGGGGAATGGTTTGAAGCTGAGGTAGAGCAGGTTTGGACTGGATTTTAGGAAGAAGTTCTTCAGTGTGAGGGTGGTGAGGCTCTGGAAGAGGTTGCCAGGGAGGTTGTGTCTGCCTCCTCTCCGGGAATATTCAAGGCCAGGTTGGATGAGACCTTGAGCAGCCAAGTCTAGTTGCAAGATATCCTTGCTCATGGCAGGGAGCTTGGAGTAGATAATCTCTAAGGTCCCTTCCAACCTAAGCCATTCTGTGATGCTATGATTCTGTGATCTCTTTGCTATGTAAGACCTTGCAGTACACTGAACTGAGTGGGTATAAGCTGCACATCAGTTGGCAGATGTGGATGTAAGGAGCCTAATGTACAAAACAGCGTGAGATTTAAAATGGATTTTTAGAATAATTGAGGTTTTAGCTTGGGCAAACGTTCTGCTACTGCCAGACCTCTTCAGATGCTTTTTATTATCTCTTCAGCTATATAAAATTTCTGCTTCAAAGCAAATATGCTTTATGCTCTCTCAATAACTTCCTTCAGCATGTAGAAGAAAAAAAACCCAAAAAACCAAACATGTGAATGATTGATTATTTCAGGATCCTGTTGCATGATTTCTGAGCAGTTTTTCAGAGACTGAGTGCTTTTTGATGTTCCTGTTGCTTAGAGCTCTGGGCAGCACCCTTCACTGTCATTCCAAAGATGGATGGCTGTAACTGCTGTGATGTCTAGTGCTAGCAGTTTCAGAGAGTCACTAATACTAATGTTATATGGGTTATTGCTTCATGGAAAAATGAGCCTCTTAATGTAGCATGGCTCTGGTTATTCTTCATTACCTGAAATACTGTGGTAGAGCTTGTACCTCTAATGAGAATTATAGATTCAGTGTAGGGTGTACAAAATATAATTATGGCTGTTTCTAGACTATAAAAGGGTCTTATTCATCATGTGTAAAAATATCCAAGCAACATTAGGAAACTTCATTCTTACTCACTGCACTGAATGGTGCAAGAAAGACTCCCTGGTGAGGCCACACCTGGAATATTGTGTCCGGTTTTGGGCTCCCCAGTTCAAGAAGGACAGGGATCTGCTGGAGAGAGTCCAGCAGAGAGCTACCAGGATTTTTGAGGGAGTGGATGACTGCCCTAGGAGGAGAGGCTGAGAGATCTGGGGCTGCTTGGTCTGGAGAAGAGAAGAATGAGAATTATTTATAAACATAATAAATGTTTATAAATATCTGAGGGCTGGGGGTCAAGAGGGAGGGGACAGGCTCTGCTCAGTTGCACTCTGGGACAGGACAAGGGGCAATGGATATAAACTCCAGCACAGGAGGTTCCACCTCAACATGAGGAGGAACTTCTTCACTGTGAGGGTCCCAGAGCACTGGAACAGGCTGCCCAGAGAGGTTGTAGAGTCTCCTTCTCTGGAGGCTTTTCAGCCCCATCTGGATGCATTCCTGTGTGACCTGTGCTGGATTCTCTGGTCCTGCTCTGGCAGGGGGGTTGGACTTGATGATCTCCAGAGGTCCCTTCCAACCCCTAACATCCTGTGAGCCTGTGACTGCATAGAAAAAACAATATTAAGGAAGGAACTATAAGTCTTCCCACTCAGTAGGTCTTTTGTGAACCATTTGCTCATGAATGAAGGTGATGGTCTGTATGGCAGAGTTTTATGTCCAGACATAAATATCGTCTGTTTTCCTCTCTCTGTTTCTATATACAGACATGTGCAACAGATGATAGTTAATGCATCCTGATTTTTCCAGTAAAGTGGTAAAACTAGACTGTAGATCAAAATTCCAATATCTGCTGGGTTTAGGCAGACTGTGGAAGACTAGGAAAAAAATAGGTGATGTTTGGTTCACTGCTTAAGGTTGCTATTTAGACCTGGCTTTTCCTCCATGATAATGTATTTTTCAGAAATAGGACTGTGCATATCTCTGTGCCATACCCCATGACTGCTTCTCAGATGAGGATAAACAACAGATAATCAGCATGTTCTAGAGTTACAGTTAAAATTATGGCCTTACCATAGACTTTTAGGGAAAATCTTGAGGACTTAGTATCTTTCTGTATTTTCCTAGTAAGGTGAACCAAGCAAAAGGTAGAAAACTCTTACAGAAGTTCCAAGAGTGTTTTGGCAAGTGTATTTAATTTGGAATATATATATATATATATATATATATATATACATGCCTATTTTACACTGCATGTGACACAAATTTCCATACCTTCAAATGCGGGTAGGAGCTTTTTTTGGAAGGATTATAACATAATAAACCCTGCACATGTGCTCTTGTGGCCAAGAGAGCCGATGGGATCCTGGGATGCATCAAGAGAGGTGTGTCCAGCAGGGCTGGGGAAGTTCTTCTACCTCTCTACTCTGCCCTGCTGAGACCACAGCTGCAATCCTGTGTCCAGTTTTGGGCTGGAGAGAGTCCAATAGAGAGCCATGAGGATGCTTGGGGGACTTGAGCATCTCCCCTGTGAAGAGAGACTGAGAGCCCTGGGGCTGTTTAGTCTGGAGAAGAGAAGGCTGAGAGGGGATCTGATCAATGTCTATCAATAGCTGAGGGGTGGGGGTCAGGAGGAGGGGGCCAGGCTCTTTTCAGTGGTTCACAGTGATAAGTCAAGGACCAGTGGGGTCAAACTTGAACATAGAAGATTTCAGCTCAACATGAGGAGAAACTTCTTTCCAGTGAGGGTGACAGATCCCTGGAACAGGCTGCCCCGGGGGGTTGTGGACTCTTCTTCTCTGGAGACTTTCCAACCCCACCTGGATGCATTCCTGTGCAGACTCCCCTAAGTGATCCTGCTCTGGCAGGGGGGTTGGACCTGATGATCTCTTGAGGTCCCTTCCAACCTCTGATACACTGTAAGACTGTGATAAAGAGCTTTAAATGTTCAGAATCACCTTCAGGTTTAGTTGGGTTTCACAAATTCAGCTTTAGGGGTTTTGTGGTTTGGGTTTTGGTTGGTTGGTTGTTTTTTTGTTTTTTTTTTTTTTTTTCCACTTAGATTAGTCTTAGCCTTTAAGAGATGTTCTGCTCTAATTGCTCTAGTTAATCTCTGAGATGCAAGCTGTGTAACCACCATATGCGACCAGTCTGCCTGACTGTGTTGTTATCTTCTGCAGAAGTTTATTGGGATTAACTCCCAGCTTTGCTCCACTGCTATGGAAAAACGAGTGGGTTAAGAAAACTTTTCCCACATAACACTAACTGTCTCACGTTCCTCATGGGCTGAGAGAGAAATTTCCTTTAATTTGTATAAATTTTCTTCAAGTTGTATAAAAGAACTAGGTAAACAAACAAAAAAGCTTCAGTGACTTGAGGGCCTGTAGTAAGTGGGATATGGAGAAGGTTTTCTGCTCAGGAGCTAGAGGAACCTGGTAGTTAGGAAAGGGAAAGACCACATTCAAGTTTAGCAATTAATAATAATGATGATAATAATAATGATAATAATGGTGATAATTATAATAATGATGGTAGAAACAATGATGATGCTGGTGGCAAAAAACAATAAATAATGATGATAATGATGATGATAATGAAAATGGTGATAGAAACGATGATGCTGGTGGCAAAAACAATAAATAATAATGGTGATGATATTGATAATAATGATAATAATGATGATAGAAACGATGATGATGCTGGTGGCAAAACCAATAAATAATAATGGTGATGATATTGATAATAATGATAATAATGATGATAGAAACGATGATGATGCTGGTGGCAAAACCAATAAACAATAATGGTGATGATATTGATAATAATGATAATAATGATGATAGAAACGATGATGATGCTGGTGGCAAAACCAATAAATAATAATGGTGATGATATTGATAATAATGATAATAATGATGATAGAAACGATGATGATGCTGGTGGCAAAACCAATAAATAATAGTGGTGATGATATTGATAATAATGATAATAATGATGATAGAAACTATGATGATGCTGGTGGCAAAACCAATAAATAATAGTGGTGATGATATTGATAATAATGATAATAATGATGATAGAAACGATGATGATGCTGGTGGCAAAACCAATAAATAATAGTGGTGATGATATTGATAATAATGATAATAATGATGATAGAAACGATGATGATGCTGGTGGCAAAACCAATAAATAATAGTGGTGATGATATTGATAATAATGATAATAATGATGATAGAAACGATGATGATGCTGGTGGCAAAACCAATAAATAATAGTGGTGATGATATTGATAATAATGATAATAATGATGATAGAAACGATGATGATGCTGGTGGCAAACCCAATAAATAATAGTGGTGATGATATTGATAATAATGATAATAATGATGATAGAAACGATGATGATGCTGGTGGCAAACCCAATAAATAATAGTGGTGATGATATTGATAATAATGATAATAATGATGATAGAAACGATGATGATGCTGGTGGCAAACCCAATAAATAATAGTGGTGATGATAATGATAATAATGATAATAATGATGATAGAAACGATGATGATGCTGGTGGCAAACCCAATAAATAATAGTGGTGATGATATTGATAATAATGATAATAATGATGATAGAAACGATGATGATGCTGGTGGCAAACCCAATAAATAATAGTGGTGATGATATTGATAATAATGATAATAATGATGATAGAAACGATGATGATGCTGGTGGCAAACCCAATAAATAATAGTGGTGATGATATTGATAATAATGATAATAATGATGATAGAAACGATGATGATGCTGGTGGCAAACCCAATAAATAATAGTGGTGATGATATTGATAATAATGATAATAATGATGATAGAAACGATGATGATGCTGGTGGCAAACCCAATAAATAATAGTGGTGATGATATTGATAATAATGATAATAATGATGATAGAAACGATGATGATGCTGGTGGCAAACCCAATAAATAATAGTGGTGATGATATTGATAATAATGATAATAATGATGATAGAAACGATGATGATGCTGGTGGCAAACCCAATAAATAATAGTGGTGATGATATTGATAATAATGATAATAATGATGATAGAAACGATGATGATGCTGGTGGCAAACCCAATAAATAATAGTGGTGATGATAATGATAATAATGATGATAGAAACGATGATGATGCTGGTGGCAAACCCAATAAATAATAGTGGTGATGATAATGATAATAATGATGATAGAAACGATGATGATGCTGGTGGCAAACCCAATAAATAATAGTGGTGATGATAATGATAATAATGATGATAGAAACGATGATGATGCTGGTGGCAAACCCAATAAATAATAGTGGTGATGATAATAATGAGGAGGATGCTTAGGTGAATATTCATATTGCAGTAGAGATAGGACTCTGGCTGTATCGAACTTTTGCTAAGTGAAATTACCACTGCTTTTTCTTGCCATGCTTTCTTCTTCTCTCTCCTGCCATATGATGAGTGAATTACTGCATGAAATGACAAATGGCTTATTGGAAAGAGCATTGTGAGACCTGCTCAGAGTATTCTGTAATTTGGTAATGGATTTGCTGTCTGTGTAGGCAGGTACTAAATGTGTCCAACATCATACATCAACTGTGGCACTGCAGTGGCAGAAGTTAAGTGACACACTTCTGAGTCTTTCATTATCTGTTAAAATAGCTAAGGAGCACAGTATGGCTTTTAAGGCATTGAATTAAAAAAAAAATATATCTGTGTTGAACTGAGGAACCTGTGTGAATATGCTCTGAAGCTTTTCATTCCTCAGGTAGGCAGTACATTTGCTACAGGTTTGTGGTGACTTGTGGTGTCAGTAGCAGCAATAATTTGTTCACAAATCTTTTGGTTTAATCATAGAATCAACCAGGTTGGAAGAGACCTCCAAGCTCATCCAGTCCAACCCATCACCCAGCCCTATCCAATCAACCAGAGTGCCTCATCCAGTCTGTTTTTAAACACTTCCAGGGATGGTGACTCCACCACCTCCCTGGGCAGCACATTCCAATGACCACTCTCTCTTTCTGGGAAGAATTTCTTCCTAACATCCAGCCTAAACCTCCCCTGGCATAGCTTGAGACTGTGTCCTCTTGTTCTGTCACTGGTTGCCTGGGAGAAGTGACGAGCCCCCACATGCCTTCAGGTAGTTGTAGAGAACAGTAATGTTTCCCCTGAGCCTCCCCTTCTCCAGGCTAAACACCCCCAGCTCCCTCAGCCTCTTCTCATGGGGTTTCATGGCATCAGGGTCACAGTTTCATGGATGGAACACAAAGGTAACTTTTCATTTACTTATAATTTTTAATGATCTTTTTTAATCTAGAACTAATCTCTCTTTAAGATTGGAAAGACACTGTGCAGCCAGAATAATACTGACCATAGTATGGTAGGGCTAAGAATGTTTTGCATTAACCTCCTTGAAGCCAGTGGAATCCCTTCTGCTTATATCAGGTACAAAACCCCCTTCTATTTCAGCAGGAAAAATGATCATGAATGATTGCATTGCTTGTTAAATGGATGGAGGGCTTTACACCCAAACTAACAGAAGAGTTCTAAATCACTGAAACAACAGAGCGTGCTTTGAGGGTCTCTCTCTCTCTTTCTCTCTCTCCTTTAATCTGATGAATAAATCATGCAAGCATATGCACCTGCCTAGGTTTTGAAAATCTGCAGTAAAAGAGTAACCAGGGTATAGGTGGGGAGGGAGGGGGAGTTACAAAACAAAACAGAAACCTTAGCAGTTTGTCACTTAGATCTATTCATTTACCCCTAATTACCACAGAAACCACTTGACTAGTGTTGCTGATACTTGCATCACAAAGCACTATAGCAGGGATTTATATAAGAGCCTGATAAATGGCAATTTCTGAGTGAAATTGGCTCCTTTTTTTTTTTTTCCTTCTTCTTTCCTCTCCTGTAAGCAGAAAAAAAAATTGCAAATTCAGATAATATATCTATAGAATAAAGTCACTTCACAGATGTGTTAAATCAAATTAAGAGCACTTTTACAATATTGAGCAAGTGGCAGCTGTACAGAACTGCTCATTTGTAAGCCTCATCTGTTATAGTTAATTTTGCTGACTTCAAGTACTTAATTTACATTTGTTAAACCAGCTAAATAATGTCAGAGGCGGTGCAAATGGTATGTTTGTTCAGACTGGAATTTATCATCTAGCTCAGCACACAAGGGTTTTGCCCACTTTGGCATTTCCTTCTCGTCTTGAGAGCTTTAGTCAATGAAATGGAATTGCTGTAAGATACTTCATGACACGTTTTAGGGCTGGAATCTACTTTTTTTTTAAGGGGGAACAAGGTTGTGGTAACAAATTCCCACCAAGAGAGGGCAGAAGATGCAAGGCAGTACAAAGATGTGGTAACTGTTTTGTGTCCTGGACCTCAGAAGTGAACTTCTTGATCCTGGTACCCCGGGGTATATTAAGAAAAGTGTGTTCAGCAGCTCCAGGGAGGTTCTCCTACCCCTCTGTTCTCACAGGAGGTTCTCCTCCCCCTCTTACTCTGCCATAGTGAGACTGCACCTGGAATACTGTGTTCAGTTTTGGGCTTCCCTACTCAAGAGGGACAGGGATCTACTGGAGAGAGTCCAACAGAGAGCTACCAGGATGATCAAGGGACCCTAACATGTCTCCTGTGAAGAAAGACAGAGAAACTTGGGGCTGTTTAGTTTGAGAAGAGAAGGCTGAGAAGGGAATCTTACCAATGTCTATAAATAGCTGAAGGGGATGTTGGGTGTTAAGATGAAAGTGCCAGGCTCTTTCCAGTGGTGCCCAGTGACAGGAGTAGTCTTTGACTGTTTTGGGGGGCTTGAATAAATAATTCACATGCATGTTAGTAAAATAGAACTTCTGTGGCTAAGAAAACCTTTACAGGTCCAATATAGTTGTCGAGAATGAGAAAATGTGAGCTCTGAACATTACTGCCATTTTCTTACTTGAATTTGCAAGTCTTACTTATCAAATCACAGCCTTCCATGATATGGATGATATCCTAAATCCTGGATAAATGCTCAGAGTGCAGCAAGGCTCTCACAGATCCTGTCTGGACATTTTAAGGACACCCTGAATATAAACACAAAAACAACAAGACTGCTTATGCTGACAAACCTACACCTGAAGCAGTATCAGAAAGTTTGAAATGGCCCAATTAGTGTTCTTCTTGACTTAAAAATGTTTATGTTAGTGACCTGAATGCTCTGTGTACTTTTGTTGATCTATCAACCAGCCAGGGATTACAAATTGTGACAAACTTCTTGTCTCCAAGAACATCAGAGCTATGTGGTGATATTTTTTCCTAAAGCTCAGGCACCTGCTTGTATAATCTTTGATTCCACAAAGGGTGACCCACTGTTTTTGAACAACCCTGATGCTGCCATAAGTAGTTTTATGTCCAGAATAAGACGGGAAAAAGGTAATAGGTGATTTCATAATATATTTTGAGCTCTTAGTTTGAAGGACACTACAGAAGACTGTTTAAGGCCAGGCTGGATGAGGCTCTGGCCAGCTTGATCTAGTGTGAGGTGTCCCTGCCCATGGCAGGGGGGTTGGAACTGGATGATCCTTGTGGTCCCTTCCAACACTGACTGATTCTATGATTCTCAGACCAACTCCTCTAAAAGCTAAATTTGAGCAGGATCCTGCATATTCTTTCCGAGATTCTGCTGGAGTTCACTACACTCAAAAAAAAAAAAAAAAGGAAAGGCACAGTCAGGAATAAACACACAGAGGAGAAAGCAGAATAAAGAAAGATAGTAGAACAAAAGATACAGAAAGATAAGGTGGTATCTCCAAGAAATGTTGAGGCCATCCTTTTACCAAAAATGCATCTGCATGCTCTATTTGGTTCCTCTATTGTGAAAAACACTCCTCTGGAAGTTGCATGGTATAAAAAAAAATACAGGAATGCTCATTTCAGGTGGCAGTGAGAGATAAAGAAGAAGAGATAATACCTCAGACAAAGAAGAATGACACAGTTTCAATATTTGTATTAAATAAGGGAAACTGATGTCATCTAAAATACAAAAGGCTTGTTAAAACTCCACAAAAAATAATACATTGTAATCAAAATTATAATCTGTGTCAAAACAGTTCTGTCAGGAGAAATCCCAGTCAGTGGTTTTCTTGTCTTTATCATAATTGTATCATTTAATGTTTTCACACAAAAGTTGTCCTTTTGTTTATTAGGTACAGTGTTCTTTATAACCATGCTTTACCTCTTGAATAGGAATAAGCTACTTTTGTTTTTGCATGGCTTCTGGGTTATATCACCAGGAGCTGTCACCACACATGAGCTGACACATTGATTATATCAACAGGATGGGGAACAGTAAACCCTGAATTGGGATCAGAAGTTCCTCATCCCACAGTACAAGCAAATGAAAGGACTGCTGCATTTCAGTGCAGAGCTTCACTCCTGTCAGCTGTATTTTTCCAGAGCATGGCCTTCTATGAATGCACTGTAGCATGGGCAAGGCTACAAAAACAGGCTACAGAATGATGAAATACTGTAGGTCTGAAAAGTTAAAAAAAAAAAAAAATCATTGAGGGTGCTTGAAATAGTAAATGAAACCAGAAACAATCAACTAAACTGGCAGAGAAAATAAAACTGAAATTCCCACACCTTGCTCTAGCCCTAGGAAAAGGCAGGCAAGAAGTCAGTATGGTGGTTCAGATGTGTAAGTGGAGAGTTTAAAATGAGAGATGGGATCCATGTCCCTGTGAGTCTGATGCATTTGGGGCTCTTGTGTTCATGTAAGGTGATAAAATCTGCCTGATTAAAAAAAAAAAAAAAAAAAAAAAAAAAGAGGCAAAGCATTGAAATAGCAAAGGAAATAAGACTCAAAGATGTCAGAGAGAGGGGCAGGAGGGACTGTGAAATGGTAGAAAAGTGCTGGGAGGGATCTACTGGAAACATCTATTACATGTTGGGGCTCTGGACTCTTTGGGAGCATCAGCTCGGGCACTGCATCAACATCTGCAGAACACAGTGAGAGGAGACTGCTGAAGTGTCTGATTTGGTAGACCTTGGGGACTAAGGGAATATGAATCATTTGTATTCCTGAGGATCTAGCAACAGTGGCAAAAACATTATGGTGATTGACTAATGGCCAGGAGTAAAAAGGCTTTATGAAAGAGATCTGTGAAGGATGCAGAGGTTAGCATTAGTAGGTTTATTATAGGGAAATCATCTCATCTCCTCATCAAGACCATTAGAAAAAGATTCTTTGGAGGACTTTTCAACATTCACAAAGACAGTTTTCCAGCCAGGCAGGGAAGCCCTAAGACTGGTGGAGAAATCCTTGGCATTAAAAGGAACAAGCTTCTTTTTGCATCTTTCTTTTATCCAGTAAGACTCCTGAGCTATCTTTGAGTTAAATACTTGATAGAATATTCCTGTATAAACAAAAGTGGCTCTAAATGGTTCATATGAACATCATTTTAGACCACAGACAATTAAATCCTATTTAATGTAATTTTATCAAATTATTTAATCGGTAGATGGGATTTGATGTTCATTACTCTGGTTTTGCCAATTCTTACATGATCTGGTAGCACTAAAGTTGCTTTTTCCTTGTCTCAGAAATGTGATTTTTTTTTTTAGTTTTGTTAAAAGATTTGAGACATGCAAGCAGAATGCTGTGTGTCAGGTAAAAAGTTCCTTGCAGGACAGGTAGAACTGGAGGTAGAAGCAAAGAACAGAAGGGGTGGGGAGATATTCTGCTTCACAGGATCACAGGATATTAGGGGTTGGAAGGAACCTCTGAAGTCCAACCCCCCTGCCAGAGCAGGACCATAGAATCCAGCACAGATCACACAGGAACACATCCAGATGGGGCTTGAAAGTCTCCAGAGAAGGAGACTCCACAACCTCTCTGGGCAGCCTGTTCCAGTGCTCTGGGACCCTCCCAGTGAAGAAGTTCCTCCTCATGTTGAGGTGGAACCTCCTGTGTTGGAGTTTCTATCCATCGCCCCTTGTCCTATCCCAGGGTGCAACTGAGCAGAGCCTGTCCCCTCCCTCTTGACCCCCAGCCCTCAGATATTGATAGACATTGATTAAATCCCCTCTAAGACTTCTCTCCTCCAGACTAAAAAGCCCTTTTTGATGAAATTCAAGCTGATAGAACAATTCCAGCTATTCCAATTCAGTGGGGAAAAAAAAAAAATCCATCCTTTCAAAAAAGGATAAAGATCTCTGATTCAGAATATTGAAGCTTTGTTTTGTTATTTGAAAATGGAATTGACAAAAACAAAACAAAGCAAAACAAAACAAAACAAACAAACAAACAAAAACAACCAACCAACCAAAAATACCCAAAAAACACCAAAACCTGTGGAACACATTTTCATGTAAATGATAAATTTTTGTTCCTATTTTAAATGTGTGGGATTTTGTCCTACTGAACTAAGCAGCTACTGACGAAATGGGTACCTGCTATAAACACTTTTAAATACACCTTTTTTAATTGGTGCCTTTAAAGATTTTATTGGTCTTAGTATAGGTGAAAACTTATAATGCTTAATAAGTGAGCAGAAGTCAGTCAGTAGTCAAGTTAAGTCAAGCAAACTCTGGCCTCAAGCACCTCCAAGTTTTGTAATCTAAATCTTACACAAAGTGTTTGAATGCAAGGAACTATGTCCACTTGTGCTTAGGGAGAGATGAAATAACAAAAGGTAAAAGCTTCCAGGCTGTCCAAGGTACTTGCAATATTTTTAGGGTCAATGGCTTTGTGTTTCAAGAAGCAAGCTGACCTATTCTTAACCTTTAGTAAGTGCTAGGTAGTCTCATTATTTGTGCCAAGAAAGCTGCTGCAGTGTAGGAAGGCTTACAGCAGTTTTCCAGCCAAATGTAGATTAGTAGCACTTAACTTTTTTTTTTTTTTTTTTTTTTTGGTAGGAATTAACCTTTCTTGATTTTTGGTTCTGCACATTATTGAAACAAAGACAAAAAAAAAAAAAGAAGAAAAAGAAAAAGAAGGTTTTGAAAGGTTGTGGTCTAATGAGGTTTTTAGAAAAGCCCATGTGGTGAGTTGAAATTAAACCCCCCAGCATAAAATTGCCAGACAAGCTCAGATGGAAGCAAATGAAGTTGTATTTACAAGCAAAATTCAGTCTGGAGAAGAGAAGGCTCCAAGGAGACCTTCTTGTGGCCTTCCAGTATCTGAAAGGGGCTACAAGAAAGCTGGGGAGGGACTTTTAGGGTGTCAGATAGTGGTAGGACTGGGGGGAATGGAACAAAATGGAAAAATGGGGAATAAATTGGAAAAATGGAAAAAAAATGAAAAAAAAAGTGGGTAGATTCAGATTGGATGTTGGAAGAAGTTTTTCCCCATGAGGGTGGTGAGACACTGGCACAGGTTGCCCAGGGAGGTGGTGGAAGCCTCATCCCTGGAGGTTTTTGCAGCCAGGCTGGATGTGGCTCTGAGCAACCTGCTGTAGTGTGAGGTGTCCCTGCCCATGGCAGGGGCTTGGAACTGGATGATCCTTGAGGTCCCTTCCAACCCTGACAATTCTATGATTCTAAACCTACAATCTGAAATATGAAATGCAATGAGTATGTACAAAATAGACAACATTTACATATATCTACAGTTTATAAACAACCCAAGAACCCCCCTTGGACAAAAGCAGGGGGTCACCAACAGCTTCTTCCTCTTCTTCCCCCCCTTTCCCATTCTGTGGAGCGTTTTTAGTACTTAGGAGAGGAGTAAAATAGCTTTCTGTCCACTCAACCCAAGACAATCTTGTTGCTATAAAAAGCAGAAAACGAATTAATAAACCCAATCCTTTACATTGTTTTCTTGGGATTTACTTAGTGGTTTTGGTTCTTGTTTGCTCTGCTCTGCATATTCACTTGCAACTTAATTTAAGAGAGGTCTAAATTTTAATTATGATTAGAGATATTGTGGGACCAAATTAAGTAAATTGAGTTGTTTTCTGTTGTATTAAGAAAAGAAAAAAGTGGGTCTGATTAATCGTGCTTGAATGGTATTTGGTTTGTACGATCACTTTTTGATGCTATGCTGTTCAGAATCATGTATTATTAACTATGTTGTGTACTGTTACTTAAATGAAGATGCTAACTTCAGTGCTGTGATTTTCATGTCTAGAAGCACCAGTGCAAGCTTCAGTAATATCTGCAAATACAAATAGGTTGCAAACAAATGCAAGACATCATTTAAATGAATAATTATTCTGTGTCTGTGCAGTTTATAGTCAGCAGAAGGTCGAATCTGATGACAGCAGAGATTTTCTGGAAATGCCTAAGATATGTTTCTTGTTTTCAAGAGCTGAACAAACAAACACCACAGAAAGCAAAAGGAGAAGCGGATTTCAAAGTGACAGAGATGTGTTTCTTGTTTTCAAGAGCTGAACTCTCAAACACTATGGAGAGAAAAGAAGTGAAGAACTCGTTTCAGAGTTGTCCCTACTGTCAGTGTCTAGGGGAGCTCTTGTCTTCCAGAATGTGTGACAAAACTGAACCAAATCTGTATATCAAGACCATAAAATAGACATGCATCTTGATTGCTTCACTGGATCTGGCTGGGATGGAGTTCCCTTTCTTCACAGCACCCCATATGGTGCTGTGTTTTGATTTCTGATGAGAACACTGTTGAAAACACACCAGGTTTTTTGGCTGTTACTGAGCAGTACTTGCGTAGCATCAGGGACTTCTCTTTCATAGAATCATTTTGGTTGTAAGAGACATTTCAGATCATGAACTCCAACCATTACCCACTACCAAATCACCACTGAACCATGTTCCTCAGCACCACATCTAGACTTCACTACTTTTCTGGGCAGTTGCAGCCTGTTCCAGTGCTTAACAACCCATTTAGTGAATTCTTTCCTAATATCTAACCTAAGCCTCCCCTGTCACCACTTGATGCAAGTTCCTCTTGTCCTATTGATTATCTTGTGGGAGAAGACACTGACATCAGCCTTGCTACAAACTTGTGGTAGTTTTAGGCTGTAGCTTTAAAATTTTCCACAGATCTTGAACAGAAAGTGGTAAAATGTGAATAAATCACTATTGGGTGGGAAAAGGAAAACAATGATAAGTTCTAAGCAATCCATTGGACAGATTACAAACACAAGCTAGTAATGAAAACAATCCCTCTCTTTTTTCACTTTGGCTCTGGTTGATGCTTCTCCTGGCTTTACTGACCTTGGCTGCATTGCTTTTGTTGTGATTGGTATTAACAACAACTCTGCTCTTTCTCTTGTCCCTTTTTGTGCTCAGGGTGGGTAAGGAGGGGAGCTGTTGCAGCTCCCCTGATTTTTAGCCAGGTTTTTGTGCTGTTTATTAATTGTAAATAATGCAAATATTGTTTATTTTGAACATATTCATTGCATTCCATTGTAGATTGTAGTTTCGCTTGTAAAGACAGCTTCATTTGCTTTCAACTAGGCTGGTCTGGCAAATTTAATGTTGGGGGAAATTTTTAACCCACCGCAAAACTCCTCAGGTTTTTCTAGAGATCTCCCTTGAGACTCCTTTTCTCTAAGACAAACAACTTCAGTTCCTTCAGCTTGTCCTCATAAGACTTGTGCACTAGACCCTTCACCATTTCATTGTCCTTCTTTGGATCTGCTCCAGCACCTCAACATCCTTCTTCACAGTATCCCAGAGGTTGGAAGAGACCAGAGCAGGATCACTTAGGGTAGTCCACACAGGAATGCATCCAGGTAGGTTTGGAATGTCTCCATAGAAGGAGACTCCACAACCCCCCTGGGCAGCCTGTTCCAGGGCTCTGTCACCCTCACTGGAAAGAAGTTTCTCCTCATGTTGAGCTGAAATCTTCTATGTTCAAGTTTGAACCCACTGTTCCTTGTCTTATCACTGTGAACCACTGAAAAGAGCCTGGCCCCCTCCCCTTGACACCCACCCCTCAGCTATTGATAGACATTGATCAGATCCCCTCTCAGTCTTCTCTTCTGCAGACTAAACAGCCCCAGGGCTCTCAGTCTCTCTTGTACTGATGTCCCAAAGCTCAACACAGTGTTCAAGGTGTGGCCTCACTAGTGCCAAGTACAGGGGGAAAATTCCTTCCTGGTCCTGATGGTCACACTATTCCTGATCCAGGGCAGGATGCTGCTGGCCTTCTTGGCTACCTGGGCACATGCTAGCTCCTATTCAGCCAGCTATTGGCCAACAACCCCAGGTCCTATCTCTGCCAAGCAGCTTGCCAGTCACTCTGCCCCAAGCCTGTAGCACAAGGTGGAGTTGTTGTGATCCAAGTGCAGGACCTGACAGTTGGTCTTGTTGAATCTGATACCATTTTCTGATCAATCTGTGTTTTGGAGAGCTGGTTAAAGCTCTGTGACCTGGGCTCACAGATTATTGTAGTGATGCTTCTGGCCACAGAAGTAATGAGTCCATAACAAGGAAGCTAAAATTAATTAGCAGAGAGAAGCAGGAGAAAGAAGTGGTTGCAAACTCTTTTGGGAGATGTTCATAAATGTAATGCGCTCATCTTTGAGAAAGGAGATGCTAAGTCCTGAAGCTTGAGCACTGGAACAGGCTCCCCAGGGAGGTTGTGGATTCTCCTTTTCTGGAGGCTTTCCAGACCCATCTGGATGCATTCCTGTGTGACCTGAGCTAGATTCTACTATCCTGCTCCGGCAGGGGGGTTGGATTCAATGATCTTCAGATGTCCCTTCCAAACCCTGACATCCTCCGATTGTGTGATTTTATTTCATGGGAAAAAAAAAAAATCCAGAAACAATCCAGAAAATCAATGAAAATAACATTAAGTTTGTATTCTGTGTAGGAAAAAGAAGAATGCTCAGCTTACATTGGTCAAGTTCTGGACAACTTAAATTGAGATGAAATACCAGAGACAGTAGACAAGATAGAAGAAATAAAGTAATTAGCTTGTAACAGATTGTACATCGAAGTTGTGCTTTCTCTCATCAAGGGGAAGGTGGCATGAAAGCATATTCTGATAGTACCACAGAATTGTTTTGGTTGGAAAAGACCTTTAAGATCATCAAGGTCAACTACCATCTAATTCTAACAAGTCTGGTGCTAAAACATGTCCCTCAGCATCACATCTCTGCCTCTTCTGAACACCGCCAGGGATGGGAGTTCAGCCACCTCCCTGAGGAGCCTGTCCCAGTGTTTGAGAACCCTTTTAGTGAAGAAGTTTGTTCTAATCATATATTCACAGAAAGGGTTGGGTTGAATTTCACATTTGTCTTAACATTCTTAATTGAACAGCCATGTAGAAAACCAGAAAAAAAAAAATACCCAACACATTTATTTCTCTTAGAGAGAGCAAAAAAAATGTATTTTACTTTATTTCAAGATTCTGGGGTTTGTTTTTAACTAAGAAAGCAAGCTGTTTGAACTGGATGATGAACACACAGGTAGACAGTGAAAGTCATAAGTCTTTAGTTCCAAATGTCTTTTTTTTTTTTTTTTTTTTTTTCCCCAGTCATCACAGTTTTGTGCAGTTTTATGTGATTTAGGAACAGGGCTAGCACAATACCTCTTGACACAATGGCATTCCATAAAGATAAAACTGATCTGCTCATGCTGACTCAAACTGTCTTTTGTAAGTTTCAGATATTAGCTTGTCTCACTTTTCAGATGGAGGTGTTTCAGGTGGCAGTCTTCACAGGCATGTAGGTCTTCACATATCCAATTCATCCCAGCAGTCTCACCTTGTGCTTGAGAGTCTTTCTACTTTTAATTAAAGCAGCATTTTTTGGTAATGACTGAGAGCTAACACAAGAGTAATTTTTTTTCTTCTTTGTTACTCATCATCTTGATCTTCACTGTTGGAAAGGACTATCCTTTTTAGGGGGGGGTGGAGGATCATTTGATTTAAATTTATGCTTCACTTCTTTTTAGTATGTGATGTGGGATATCATGGAATAGTTTTGATGAGGCTGCAACAGCTTATTGATGAACCTTCAGTTCATTTTTAGGGCGTTTTGGTTATGATGTGAAAATGTTCATCCATTATAGGCTATTTGGTTAAGACTGCTGAGTGAAATATTTGTACTTATGTTCTTCCTTATTCACATTCAAGGAATTGCCAGAAATTAATTTTCTTGACATTAGCTTCACAATACTTTAATTAGCTTTGCTCTAATTCCAGTATGAGATATCTCCCTCCTCCCTGTTTGTGCATATTGTCACAAATTCACAAACAATTTGGATGATTTTCTGAAATTTACTTTATTCTCTTCTACAGTGTTTCTTTATTCTTTACATTTGCAGCTTTTTTTGTCTTTTTGACTTGACTTCCTGGTGTGGACTTCATTGCTCTAAATCAGACATGGAAAAGTAAAAAAAAAATAAAACAAGGACTTGCTGCCTATTTTTTTTTTTTTTGTTGTATCATTGTGGATAACTGTATCATTTTTGTTCTGTTATTTAAAGATAGTGGCTATGGCAATTTGAGATGATTTTGAAACAAATCTAACATTATTTTAAAGTCCCTTGCATTCAGAGTTCTGAGCTAAGTAATTCTATTTCTGCTCCATGCCTGCATGTTTAATATATGCTGAATCCTGTCAAGCCCTTCAAAACTGGTGAGTGAAACTTGTGTTTTTTGTTGCTGCTCTGCAACAGCACTCTTAGCTTTTCACACTTTTACAGAAAGACCCAGCAGCTCATCTCCTCATCTAAACTGTGGCTGCTCAACAAAATTAGGAAGATGCCCTCATACTCTGTAGTATACAGTGTGGCATCCCATAAATCACAGAATCAGCCAGGTTGGAAGAGACCTCCAAGCTCATCCAGTCCAACCTATCACCCAGCCCTATCCAATCAACTAGTCCATGGCACTAAGTGCCTCATCCAGCCTTTTCATGAATTTTTTTTTGCTTTAGGGGTTATTTTATTTTGGGTAGGACTAGTGAGTTTGAGCATTTCTCTGATTTTTGTCCAGCAAAATTTACAAATCAGAATGGTCTGGGTTGGAAGGGACCTCCAAAGGTCATCTAGTCCAACTCTCTTTGCGGTGAACAGGGACAGAGAATCATAGAATTAACCAGGTTGGAAGAGACCTCCAAGCTCATCCAGTCCAACCTATCACCCTGCCCTATCTAATCACCCAGACCATGGCACTGAGTGCCTCATCCAGGCTTCTCTTGAACATCTCCAGGGTTGGCGACTCCACCACCTCCCTGGGCAGCACATTCCAATGGCAAATCTCTCTCTGAAGAACTTCCTCCTAATATCCAGCTTAGACCTCCCCTGGCACAACTTGAGACTGTGTCCCCTCATTCTGCTGCTGGTTGCCTGGAGAAGAGACCAACCCCCACCTGGCTACAACCTCCCTTCAGGTAGTTGTAGACAGCAATGAGGTCACCTCTGAGCCTCCTCTTCTCCAGGCTAAAAAAAACCCAGCAGCGTGTAGGGGAGCAGAGAGAAGAGGCTCTGGGTGTCCTTGAGGAAGTCCAGGCTCTCCCTGCCTGGGGGGTTTGGAGGGATTCCTTCTGGCTGGGGGGAAGGACTCTTGGGGGAAGCGAAGGGAACTTGGTTGTGCTTTTTCTGTTGATTGTACATATTTGTAAATGTTGTGAATGGTGTCTATTTGTACCTATTCATTGCATTTCACCATAGATTGTAGCTTTGCTTGTAAATACAGCTTGCATTTGCTTCCAGACTGAGCTAGCCTGGTCATTGTCAGTGTGGGGGGGATTCCAGATCTCACACTGTTACAGATGCGGGGGGGTGGGGTAGGGTGGGGGAAAGAAGAGGACTTCAGACTAGCATATTTCCTCCCCCACCCCCCAGGAGATCTAACAAAAACATCATGTGGAGAATAAGAGAAATATGTAATTCATTGTCAGAACAGCTTTTTGCCTGAGTTCTTTGAATGAGAAAGCCCTGAAGGCAAAATAAGGATTGCTCCCAAACTTTCCTGAATGATGTCTAGAGTTCTGTTAAATGTGAAGCAATTCAAGTATGGATCTCACCCATGGTAAGTAAGAAGTTGTTTTAGTAGTGCTGCTAATTTATGAACTATTCCTTTCCCAAAGGCCTCTGCAAGGATTCTCAGAAAGGAATAACCTGTAACAGCTAATACTGTTCAACAATAGAAGTACTTGAATGCTGTCAGATGGAAGCTTCCTTTAAAATATCTTCAAGTGTGTATTAACACTGGAGAAGTATTTAAAAAAATCAGAAATGAGGCTTTCATTTCAGTAGATGGAAATCCTTCAAAATGTGATCTGAAAGTATACAAATACCTGAAGGGATCCTACAGGAAGGCTGGAGAGGGACTTTTCATAAGGGTGCCTAGAGATAGGACAAGGAGGAATGGTTTGAGGCTGAGGGAGAGTAGGTTTACACTGGATCTTGGGAAGAAGTTCTTCAGCAAAAGGGTGGTGAGACTCTGGAATAGCTTGCCCAGGGAGGTTGTGGCTGCCTCCTCCCTGGAGGTGTTCAAGATTGTGTCAGTGTGAGCCAGTTTCAAGAGACAGTTTCAAACCATCACAGAGATCATTTTGGATGAGGCCTTGAGCATCTGAGTCTTGTTGAGAGGTGTCCCTGCCAATGATGGGGAGGTTGGAGTAGATGATTTTTGAGTTCCTTTCCAACCTAAGCCATTCTATGAACATGATTCTATGATGAAATTATGTATAAAACTAACTGAAACTATATGCAAGTGATGATGAGCTCTGTATCTTCCACTATGCACTGGAAAGGGATGAATGGATCATCAAGTATAGTTTTCTAAAAGTTAATTCAGTGCTCTATGGCTATTGACAGAAAACCAAAACCCATGTCAAAACCTGGGTCAGTGACAGTGATTAATCTGAAGTAATTGTAAGACTAAAATTATCAGAGAAATTGATCAGAAATACTTTATGGCTCAAGCATAGAGACGGACTACAAAGACTAGACAGAATCATGTGCATGAATATGGGGTAAAAAATCCAACCAAATGAGTGCATGGAGTCATCTGAGTTACGGATTGCAAGGAGAAGGTAGCAAGACAGTGATTATTAACTCAGCTACTTCATGGAACCAGTGAGTTCAAAATCAAATTATTATGTATCAGGCTTAAAACAGTAACAAGTTGAAATCTTTTTTTTTTTTTTTTTTTTTTTTTTTTTGTCTCATATGTCAGTAAAGTTAAGGACCTTTTTGCCAAAAAATATTGTGAAGCTCAGAAGTGTGACCTTAGGAAGGGATTAAACATGTCCATGGGCAGGATCTTTCATGCATTAAAGAGCTATGAAATGTAATGCTTGGAATAAAGCCCCCAAGCTCATGTCAGGAGCTGTGGGAAAACGAACTCAAAGGAAAACTCTATGCTTACTCTTTCCTCTTCATTCTATATCAAATGCTTAAAGATTTCTGGTACATAATGAGAACATTTATCTGAAAACTTTACATAAGCAGTTGCTGAGCTAACTATACCTGTAGAAAAACTCAAAAGATGACTGAAGAGCAAAGGGTGGTGTGACAAGGAACAGAAGTGACAAGAACTTTGCCAGTTCAATTCTATTCTGCAGGAGGTGGAACACAGACAAGCCATAGCTTTTATTCTGGGTTTTAGTGTTTAAGGCAGGCAATGCACAAGCTAGAGTCTTCAGGAACAAAGTTGCTGCCTCTCAGGAATGAGATTTTCCAACACTAACCAGCACTGCATAGAGCTACCACCTGAATAGGTGAGCATCAGTCAGTGGGTGATCAACAGGTATCTCACATCACTTGTTTTGTTTATTCTATTATTTATCATTATTATATTTTTTAAATTATCTTTTCTTTTTTTTCCTGTTAAACTTGCCTTTTTCTTAACCCATGAGTGTTACTTTTTAAATTATTTTAAAATTTATTTTATTTTATTTTATTTTGTTATGTTATGTTATTTTATGTTATTTTATGTTATTTTATTTTATGTTATTTTATGTTATGTTATTTTATTTTGTTTTATTTTATTTTAGGTTATTTTAGGTTATTTTATGTTATTTTATTTTATTTTTTTATTTTAATTTTATTTTTTTTTTTCAGGTCCTCTCCCTGATTTCACTGAGAAGGGCACAGAGTGAATGATCAGCCACATGCTGCTAAATTGTTGGCTGGGGCCAAACCATGACAGCAATCCATTTTTTGCCATGGTTTCCTCTATCAATTTAGCCTAGCCAATCTAATTGGTTTTATTACTAATAAATTTTCTTATGGAAGCCACAAACAATAATAATATACAGTACCAATAACTTAGCTTTCTATCTGTGGAATGTAACAGCTTTTGAGGTCATTTCAAGTTGCATACTGTCTTTGTTAGGCTTGCTCTCCCCCTCAAGTCAGTGATGACTCAGATATGACTTTGGGTTGATCTCTGTGATTTCTTGAGGATCAAAGTCTCACCTGCTTGGAGCAAACTTATAATTTTAGCCCTGTTCCTCTACACAGCAGATCTCCCAAATGTCTTTGTTACTCTGGCCAGCTGTGAGAAAACTCCCTTTCATATCTGTGAAGCTGGATACTGGGTTTTAGAGTTTGTTGAATATATGCAATTTTTTGAATCTCTGGTGGTTGGTTGGTTTATTTATTTATTTATTTATTTATTATCTTTTTAAGTAGTTCCCTCCTGATTTCTCTGGAGGCTGTTATAAATGCACTTGTGTCTGTACAATATTTGCAAGAGCATTGTGGCAAGTAATGGAATGATGCTCACAGAAATTTTAAAAAGCTTGGGAAATGCATCTATGCCTCCAATTTGGAAGTTGAATTCTTGAGAATAATGAGTGAGTATACCACAGAGTTATGCATCCTTTTGTGCCTTTAATAACATTGGTTGCTCAGTCATTTGAGCTGCTGCACAAAACCCACTCTGCTTTTACCGCAAGACTTCTCATTTCACATTTTGACACACCCTCCAACATAATAATTATTAGGAATTTAGATTAAATTGGAAAATTAAATGAAATTCACTCTCTTCTGATTGAGCATGACTATCTACATTAACTTCCTTGGCTCACCAAAGCAGCAGGCACAGCCCAGATTCTGGGGTTATTACTTTAGGAAAGTTAAGAAATATTCCAGGCTGTCCAGGGAGGTTGTGGAATTTCCTTCTCTGGAGACATTTAAAACCCACCTGGACACCTTTCTGTGTGCCCTACTCTAGGTGATTGTGCTCTGGCAGGGGGGTTGGACTTGATTATCTTTTGAGGTCCCTTCCAACCCTAATTTTTCTGTGATTCCAGAGTTATCATTTTCCCTTATTTCAAAGCATCAAAATTACAAAACAAAGCATTTTTCTGTCAGTGTTACCATAAAAGTGTTTTTCAGTTTGCATGAGCAGTGAAAGTTTGAACTTGTAAATAGTCTCCTCGGGTTTAGACACTAATCCCTTTCTAACAAATGTTCTTGTGTGTAGACTTAGAAGGAAGACATCCAAGAGCTTGCACCTCTATACTCAGCGTTGATTAGATCACACCTTGAGTACTGTGTCCAGTTCCGGGCTCCTCAGTTTAAGAAAGATGTTGAAATGCTCAAACATGTCCAGTGAAGGGCAGCAAGGCTGGGGAGGGGTCTGGAGCACAGCCCTGCGAGGAGAGGCTGAGGGAGCTGGGGGTGTTTAGCCTGGAGAAGAGGAGGCTCAGGGCAGACCTCATGGCTCTCTACAAGTACCTGAAGGGAGGTTGCAGCCAGGTGGGGGTTGGTCTCTTCTCCCAGGCAAGCAGTGACAGAACAAGAGGACAGAGTCTCAAGCTGTGCCAGGGGAGGTTCAGGATGGATGTTAGGAAGAAATTCTTCCCAGAAAGAGAGATTGGCCATTGGAATGGGTTGCCCAGGGAGGTGGTGGAGTCACCATCCCTGGAAGTGTTTAAAAACAGACTGAATGAGGCACTTAGTGCCATGGTTTAGTTGATCAGATGGTGTTGGGTGATAGGTTGGTCTTAATGTTCTCGAAGGTCTTTTCCAACCTGATTAATTCTGTAATTCTGTGAATAGGTAAAAATAGTTTTGGCCATCATGTAGCCAGTACTTCTGGAGGCAGTAAAAATAGTGGTATGAATATATTTTAAATTCTTGGCTTTATATAGTGTCTCTAAACCTAAGGGTGCTGCCAAAATGAATTTAATTTTTCCTACTAGCGTGAAATCAAAAGGTGACTCTCTCTCTCTTTTTTTTTTTTTTTTTTTTTTTTTTTTGGTTGGGTTTTGGTTTTTTTGGGTTTGGTGTTTTGTTTTGTTTATCCCCTTTAAACACAGTCAAAATTCCAATTATCAAGAGCACAAATTCTAAGTACACCTAGCATTTGATCCCAGCTATCTGGGTTAGCAAATTAAAATACTGCCTCTGTGACATCTGCCCTTTGTTGTCTAGGAGGAAAACATGATCCGAGAGTATGAAGTGCAGTTTGACATGAGCTGATATTATGCTGGATATCCTGGGGCTCCAAAGCCAAATAAAAGAAGCAGAGAGAAGTGTATTTGTCATGTAAGTATAGACAATAAGTTTAGTCTTATACATCATTATTTTTATAACAGTTGTAGAAAATCATTGTTCTGAATAGCAATGTAAAACTGTTCTGTTTAAGGGGCTGATTTTAACTCAGAGATACTGAAATCTGTACTTACTTTCAAATTCAAATCTTGTTATCAAATCATCAGTAGAATGAGTGCATTTTTTTTCCCTAATGTCCAGTCTAAACCTGCCCAGTAGCAGTTTGAGGCCATTCCTTCTTGTTCTATCACTAATTACCTACGAGAAGAGACCAGCACCAACCTCTCTACAATGTCTTCTCAGGTAGTTGTAGACAGCAATGAGGTCTCCCCTCAAGCCTCCCTTTTCCAGACGAACCATCTCCAGCTCCTTCAGTTGCTCTTCATCAGATTTATTCTCCAAGCCCTTCCTCAGCTTCCTTGCCCTCCTCTGCACTGGCTCCAGCACCTCCAGATCTGTCTTGGATTGAGGTGCCCAAAACTGGACACAATACTCAAGGTGAGAGCTGAGTACAAGGACACAATCCCCTCCCTACTCCTGACAGAACATAAGAAATTGTGTGAGCAGACTGCTTTGCCTTGGCTCTGCTCTGTGGAAGCTATAGGTTGGTAGGCTTGACTTAATTAGCTGTCACCAATTAACTTTGTTCTGCTCTCAGTCTATCATTCTTTGGTCTCACCCAGCCGGAAAGATGAACTCAGTGCACTCAGGAGCTGCTCAAGAGAGATGTGTATATAAACACATATGGGAACTTGTGCAGAGTGACTGTGTGTTAGCAGAGCTTTCAAAACCCTTCTCAATTTAGCAAATGGCATAAATGTTTATGCATAAGCAGCATGCTCATAGAACTCAGTAGAAATAAAAGAAGTGCCCCTGGAAGATAAATTACACAAGTACATTTGGTGTAAGTCATACATATATACTTAATATCTCTTGGCCAACAATAGAGGAACTAGAAACCAGGATTTTGTGAGTGGTAGTTTTTTACTACCTCAAGAGACAAAATTGTGCTATAACTTCAGCTCCTGTGTTCTTCAGTGTATGCTAGAGACAGCAGCAAAAAGTAAAAGATAAGTTTTTATGAAGATGCTTACACAAACCTCACAGTCCTACCTCACAGGCTGAGATGAATTTGTCTGTCCCGATATCACTGTGCAGCAGGAAAGTCAATTTATCTTCTTTTCACAGACGGGGACCTGAGGCACAGAGAGGCTGAAGCCCAGATTCAGACAATCTGAATGCCAGTTAAATCTCAAAGTCTTGTGTTTCCAATTGGCTAGGTGCCTTTGGCACAGTGTCCAAGGTCATACAGGATGTCTGTAGCAATGCTGAAAACTGAATCTTAATTTTCTTTATTCCCAAACTAAGGCTCTGAATCGCAAGATGAATCTTTTCTTTTAGGGATTTCTTTGCATCACCTAGAACTGAGGGGTAACTTCCACCTCTCTGGTCAAATTCTGTTCCTGAGAGATACTTTCAGGTCTGAAAGGTCTTGGACATGCAGGGGTAGTTTGAGTTAAGGAATTCATGAGTCATAAAATGCTGCACACTCATTACATGTGCAGTAAATTGATCCCCACAAAGAGAATACAGCAGCATTTGCATTCCAGTTATATGTAAACTATGCAGTTCACACTAAAGCTGCATTCTCCAGACTCTGCCCTCCATAGGATGTAGCTGATCAGTCTGAAGGCAACATTAGACAAAGCCTTTTAAGTAGGACCAATCTTAAATCATAGTTAAAAGAAACTATTAATATCCAATTTCTTCTACAAATAATAATAAATTAAAAAAATCTATGTACAACTTGAGTAGTTTGATCTCCACAACAGAGGATAAAATAGGAGGACAACAACAACAAAACATTAAAGCAAAATGACAGAATGCAAGTTAGCCAATAGCATGGGGAAAATTGCAGTGGTTTTGTGTTTTAATCAGAACAAGCTTGCTTGATTAGCCCCCCTGGAAATCCAAGTGACTTGTTCATGGCTGTAAGATATGTGTGGGCAGGTAGAAATATTACACAGTATCACAGTACATTAGAGGTTGGAAGGGACCTCAAGAGACCATTGAGTCCAACCCCCCCAATCAGGATCACCTAGAGCAGTTCACACAGGAGTGCATCCAGGTGGGTTTGGAAAGTCTCCTGAGAAGGACACTCCACAACCTCTCTGGGCACCCTGTTCCAGTGAACATTGATATTCACATATGGAATAAAACACAAAGTAAAGAGCAGCTGAAGAGGGAATTTGAAGTCCTTAAGTCATACATGCTGTGACTGGGTACAATCTGTTTCCAAATGTTTTCTTATTTCTTGCAAGTTCATGTTCCTGGAGCTTCAGCTGTTTATGAAGGAGCTTGTTTTCAAATAGTCTTGCTCTGGCTAAACTTACTGGCAGATGTGTGTGAGAGTGAACAGCAAGTCTTTGCCTCTATGACTGTTAAAGGAAATGAGATTGAAAGAAACCTCCAATGCTGCAACTCAGAAATGGATCTGAGTTCTTCATTCAGATCGTTTCACCCCAACACAGAACTGGAATATAGTCAGGGGACACATCTGGATGTTGGACCTGGGAAATACTTTCTCTTAGAGCAAGTCCAGAAAAAGCAGTGATCAGAGTCCAGTTCTCTCCATCATGGTTCTCTGCAAAATTGGCAGTCCTCTGTATTGTGTTCCTCAACATCTCTATCCCCCAAGAAGCCTGGCTAATGCTGAGGATCTGAATATTTGGTTCCAAGGTACAAGTACTTCAGGGAAGTGTCAGAGAACTCAGTGTGCAGATTTATGAGCCCTCTCCAAATTTATCTGTGAAGCCTCAGTTCTTGAAGCTAATCTCAGAGATGGTGACATAGACTGAAAGCTGCCACTTCTGTCCTTGGAACTCATGTATGTGTATACTATTTCTGGACTTCACTGATGACTTTTCATCAGTTCTTACTAGTTCCACTCATCAAAATGCATAGGAGCTAGAAACTTACTGCTAGCTAACTTTCTTTTCATCTTTGCATCTCTTATGATTAGGGGACTTGAGCATCTCCCTTATGAAGAGGACTGAGAGCCCTGGGGCTGTTTAGTCTTGTGAAAAGAAGACTGAGAGGGGAACTCATCAATGTGTATAAATATCTGAGGGGTGGGTGTCAAGTAGAGAGGGCCAAGCTCTTCTCAATGGTGTGCACTAATAAGACAAGGAACAACAGGTTCAAGATTGAACACAGAAGATTTCAGCTCAACATGAGGAGAAACTTCTTTCCAGTGAGGGTGACAGAGCCCTGGAACAGGCTGCCCAGGGGGGTTGTGGAATCTCCTTCTCTGGAGACTTTCCAACCCCACCTGGATGCATTCCTGTGCAGACTACCCTAAGTGATCCTGCTCTGGCAGGGGGGTTGGACCTGATGACCTCTGGAGATCCCTTCCAACCTCTAATAAACTGTGATACTGTGACACTGTGATCTCAGGAGCAAATTATTCCTGCCTTGAAAACTCTCTCTAAGGCTCTCATTCTGTGTGGCAGTGGCTGCCTGTGCTTCATTCTCATGCAAGCAGAAATATGTCTCTCAAAAGCAATGGTAATAAATACAGCAAATATTTTTCTAACAGGAGGCAGAATCCTGGTTTTAAACCATTCAGCAAACTCAGTTTTGTTCATCGTTAATAGCTACAGCTCGGGCAAGGCCTGTGATGATTCCTCATGTTGTAAGGAGTGACAACTTAGCAGACAGGCAAGGCAGAGGACTACTAAGTCTAATTTCTCTTACAGCTCTTCACCCCAGAGTGAAGCAGACAGCACAGTAAAGCTTTTCTTAACTCTCTCTCCTAGATTAACCCTAATCCTCCAGGGTACCTAACATCCCACACTCAGAGCTCACATAAATTCCTTTCACTTAGATGCACATGGGTCCCTTGCCTCTGAACCTGGCTTACATAAAAGGAGTGAAGAAGTAGGTTAGACAAATGCCCTCCTTGGAGCCTATTCAGAATCTCTATGAAACTGTCATATCAGGTCATATATTCCTAGTCAGGGTAGAATTCCTAGGGCTTGCACTGATTGAATTGTGCTCTACATAATTTTCTTGGCTTTGAATCTTAAGTTGATTTGCATTCAGAAGCATACTCAAAAACTTCCTGAGCTCTAGGCATGTGCAGTGTGTAGGTTGTTAGGGTTCTCCTTCTCTGGAGACTTTTAAGATCCATCTGGATGCTTTCTGTGTGACCTGTGCTGGATTCTATGGTCCTGCTCTGGCAGGGGGGTTGGACTTGATGATATCCAGAGGTCCCTTCCAACCCCTGACATCCTGTGACTTTCTGTTTATTTTGAAGCAGAATTCTTTTGATGGCTTGGCTCATTCAAAGGATAGAAAGCAGACCCAAGAAAGCAGATCCAACTGATTGATTCCTATTTTATATGCTCCAAAACTTAGCATATTGTCTTACACCATGCTTCTGATGGCCATTTCAGATAAACTTGCTTTGTCCTGCATATGCAGGTCACCAAAGGAGCAAACACCTCCTTGCACACAGCAGCAAGGAATGGCATTGTGAGTGTGTGGTTAAATTCAAAGGCAAAATCTGAAGATGCAAGTAGAAAGAAGTTCTAGGTGATATTATAATGCACACAACTTAGAAAAACCCATACAACATGTGTTTATTTTTGTCTTTCTGTTTCTTCAGCTATTGGAAAAAGCCTTTTCTTGCTCTTCATCTTCACATAGATGCTCTATTGTCAACAATTTAAATTCATTTTCTTGTAGCCTTTCCAACTAAGTAGAGGGGTTGATGAGATTTTGTTTGTTTGTTTCAACAAAAGGCTAGATTTACTTGATACACAGACCTGTGTTTCAGATTTGCTGTGAGAAATGTGGATTTATTTATTGTACTAATATTTTCCTTATTCTTATTGTATTATATAATATAATTTGCATTATGTTCTACCCCCATCATGGGAAAATGTATTATGAGGGACTCAGATCACCATCCCATCTGTCACCCATACCCTAGCTGACTAATTCTTCTGACTATTTTTAATGTGGGTTTTTTTGTGTTCTGGGTTGTTTTTTAAATTACTATTATTTTATTTTTATTGTGTGTTTTGGCTTTGTGTTTTATTTTTCTGTGCGTAGTTTTTATTTTGGTTGGTTGGTTTCATTTGCTTGTTGTGTTTTTCTTTGTTTGTTTGTTCTGTTTTGTTTTGTTTTAAAGCTATTTTTTTCCCCCCAGTTGTTTTGTCACCTTGCATAGAATCTCCATCCTAAACTCCAGTAGCCTTCCTTATCTCACTTTCCTTGAAATGAATGAATTTCTACCACAAAACTATTCTTTTAATTAAGGGGTGGATGAAATATTCTTATACAAACCTTTCCCTAACCCCGTTTCCCGTCCTCTTTAGCTTCTAATCTTTAAATCTGAAATTTAAGTTCCTTAAACATGTGAATGGCACAAAAAAATTAGTTGGATTTTCACATTTCATGGCTTCTACTTGCTTTCAAGAATACAAGATCTTTTGTGGGGGAAAAAAACTCTGTCCAAGAGAAAATATGTGACAATATTTTGGGGGCTGGACTCGATGATCTCTGGAGGTCCCTTCCAGCCCCTGGCATCCTGTGATTTTTAGGGCCTTTTGAAGACTGTTTTCCAGTTGGCCATCACTGATTTATTGCTAGGATATAACAGATAACAGACAATCAAATCTAATGTGTGATGTATCCTCTATCATGCATAAATACGTGAAAATGGAACATGCTGACAACATATTTCAATCCTGGTCAGTACATCCTTCTCTTAATATCCTACATGGGGGGAGCAGTATCAGGGTTTAGGGCCTCATGGCTGTTATGGGTGGCTGGACATATCCATGTGAAACAGATGTGAAGTTCAATGCAACAGCAAGTGTGAGATCACTCTCTTTCCTACCAAAACCTTAATAGATGGGAAACCCTTACTTTCCTTCAATTATTTTTTTCCTTCCTATCTTTACTTTTGTCACACACAGATTCACGGAGACCTCCAAGATCAAGTCCAACTGATCACCCAACCCTAACTAATCAGCATGTCATGGCACTAAGTGCCTCATCCAGTCTCTTAAACATCTCCAGGGACATCAACCCCACCACCTCCCTGGGCAGCACATTCCAATGGTCAGTCCCTCTTTCTGGGAAGAATTTCTTCCTAACATCCAGCCCAAACCTCCCCTAACACAGCTTGAGACTGTGTCCTCTTGTTCTGTCCCTGGTTGCCTGGGAGAAGAGCCCAACCCTCACCTGGCTACAACCTCCCTTCAGGTAGCTGTAGAGAGCAGTAAGGCTTCCCCCTGAGCTTCCTCTTCTCCAGGCTAAACACCCCCAGCTCCCTCAGCCTCTCCTCACAGGGCTTGTGCTCCAGACTCCTCCCCAGCTTTGTTGCCCTTCTCTGGACACAAAACACTTCATGAGATTTCTGTTCTGTGGAGCTTTAGTAGCTCTTGAGTGTGGCGGGCAATGGTGATTATCTGATAAAAAGAGAAAGTTGGTAAAGCCTGCTCCTTGTAAGTGGGGCTACGAATAACAAAAATAGGATGTTGTTCTTTGATTAGTAATGGTAGCTTTTTGACACATGAGCACAGCACAAAATTTAATGTAGCAGAAACCTGTGGAACTAGAAGCTAGAGTATGGCTGATACTCTAATGTCTAATTGAGTTAATTAAAGGGGTTACCCTGAGAAAACATCTGCTACTTATAAACCATTAATATTTCCATGGATGAACAAATATAAACTTCCACTTTTTTTTTTTTTTTTTAAGTTAGCAAACGTTCATTTTCCATCTTTACTGAAAATACATAGATCCAAAGAGAGCCTGAAACACCACCCTCAGTATTCAACTATTTTCTGCAGGTCCGTGCCTTTCAGGATTGTTCCAAAGGAACATCTTGCTTTTCAAAACTTGCAGCTGAGCACTTGTGCTTCTCAGAACTCTCCATTTCATCCCCCAAAACTCATCCAAACACTGTATATTGCCACTCTAGCTATGGTAACAGAGGGTAATTTGTTCTTCTGCTGATTCGGGCTGCCATTGGGTGACAAATGGAGGCAGGAACTCCATTGCCATATAGCAATGAGATTCCAGAAATGCAGAGAGCAGAGAATCTCAGAAGCCCTCCCAGAAGTTCTTTATTGCTGCATTGTAGAATCCCCAGCATTACAGAGTCTTAGAGTCCCATTTGCAGAAGCAGTCCTGGAAGCCCTTAACAGATGAAGGAGCTAACAGAAGTCCCAAGCATATCCCTAGCAGCATCCCTACACCAAAGCCCTAGCCAGAAGTAGCTACTAACAGAAGCAGAAGTCCCTGGCAGCCCTAACCCCCCAATCTACCTTATAGCTCAGAGTGGCTGTTTTTATCCTTTTTGTTAGCCATCCCTAAACCAGGAAAATCCAACCACATATGTAAGCTAAAATCTTTTCCCAATAAGAGGTGCCAGCATGTCAAGGAGGTGGCTCCTGCAGCATGTTCCAATCGCAGGGTGCCCACATGAGGCTGTTGCTCTTGGCACACCTGGAATGTTATGGTTTTGTTCTATGCAGTGTGCTAAGGAATTGGTCAGCTAAGGAATCCTGCACTCTGCATGTGTCCAGTGGCTGCAACAGCAATTCACTGACTAATTTCTCTTCTGAGACAGAAAACTATCTCACGTGCTGTGGCAGTTTAGGCTGGGTGCCCCCTGCCACTGCTGCATGAGATACACCTCTGGTGTCCTGGGTGCCCACCCACAGGGGTGGACACAGGAAACGACGTATTTCTACCCATAAATCCTGCACCCTATAAGGCCATCTGTAAAGTCATTCTCTTCCTCTTTCTTACCTCTCTGCTCCCACAGGAGATGTCCTCTCTTATCGGGTAATGCCGGGGGAGTATCCTCAAGGCCTCTTAGGCCTGACTAGGCCTAATGCCAGGAGGAGAATGGAGGGGGGGGGGGGCAGTCTCAGACCTGGCCAGCCTGAGACTTGCCTAGCAGCAGGGAGGGGGAAGAAAGAGCCCTGGGGGGTTTGGGTTTACCCTCAGGTGGGAAGAAGGGAAGGATTGGGAAGCTTTGGGAATTCTGTGAGGGGTTCTGTACGCTTTGGGATACTCTTTGTCACTATGCTTTGTGGTTTGTAGTTCTCTGTAGCTTCACCAATTGCTTTTCCATTTAAACTTTCCATCACTCTCCAATCCGTTTGTGTGAGTCTCATTCTTTTGTCCCTTTCGGGGCAAGAGACGATCTGTCTGGCCCCAAACCAGCACACGTGCTGCAGCTACCAGAACTACCTCATTTAAAGTTCTTGTGCAGCTCCCTCTGATGTACTTCAATCTGTGATGCAACCATACCTAATGGCAGGATTATTCCACTTCAGCATGAGGAAAAAATATCTTTATTGTAACAGGATAATCACTTCTGCCTTACAGCTCTTGCCATTTGAGGTGCTTGTTTACAGAGAATGGCAGTGCCTGGGTGGTACTAGTTGATAGGCTGATTGTCAGATGTATTCAGCATTATCCCTTTCTATTTTCTGAGTTGTATTCCCCTCTTCCCCACCAGTCTCTTTCCACTTCAGCAGATGAAATGTGATGTGAGTTGCAAGAGGTACCTCAGATAAGAAAACACCAAGGGTAATTTGACCCCTGGCTGTGGCTGTTTTTCTAATTGAAGTATTTATAGTCCAGGGCCATCTGTGTGCATTTTTGACAACCTGAACATTAAACAGCAGAGACACAAACAAAGCAAAATACGCCTAACACGACAGCCTTGTACAGTTGAATACTCAGAGGACTCCAAGTACATTTCCCAGGTTTTAGAGAGATGGGCATCTTGCAGTGGAAAGCTTACATCTTGAAGAGCTTGGTAATGGAGTCACACATCAATGACGGTGTATTAATGAACTGTGCTTTAAACCTTAATGGGTGACAACTCAATTCAAAGGCAAAAAAAAAAAAAAAAGTATCCTGAAGTCATTCTTTCTATTTTTATTACTGCTTGCAATGACTGCTTTCAGTGTTGAAGAAATTAATACTCCATTTTTATCTCTTAACCACATTTATTAAAAACCATTAACTTAGACTGATGGAATTTTATTTCAAGAAGACTACAGTGCAGATAGCAGGGTTTGTATTAGGCTTTTTTTAGCAGACTTTTTATAGATTTCCCCTTTTCTGCTCATCCTTAGGTCTATTGCATCCTCTAGGAAACTCGTAATGACAATGGTTTAAACTAATGTGAAATGAATTTCAGGATAATTCCTTTGACCAAATCAGTTGCAGCATTACAACTACCTGAAGGGAGGTTGTAGCCAGGAGGGGTTTGGTCCCTTCTCCCAGGCAACCAGCACCAGAACAAGAGACACAGTCTCAAGCTGTGCCAGGGGAGGTTTAGGCTGGAGTTGAGGAGAAAGTTCTTCACAGAAAGAGTGGTTGGCCAGTGGAATGTGCTGTCCAGGGAGGTGGTGGAGTCACCATCCCTGGAGGTGTTCAAAAAAAGGATTGGATGTGGCACTTGGAGCCATGGTTTAGTTAGTCATGAGGTGCTGGGTGACAGGTTGGACTTGATGATCTCTGAGGTCTTTTCCAATCTGGTTGATTCTATGATTTTCAGTGACTTTTAAAACCACTTGGTACACAGGCAACATGGAAGAAGGTCTTTATTCCTGCAGTGGGTTGAGCTGGACTAAGGCCAAAAGCCCACCCAGCTGCTCATGCTGTCACAAATGTAAGACCTGTTCAATCCACTTAGGTACTGGTCCTGGCCCTAGTTTGAGGGAGAAAGAGAACAAGCATGACAAGGAAGAAAAGAGAAACTGAGAGCCCTGGGGCTATTTAGTCTTGAGAAGAAAAGACTGAGAGGGGATCTGATCAGTGTCTATCAATAGCTGAGGGGTGGGTGTCAAGTGGAGGGGGCCAGGCTCTTTTTGGTGGTTCACAGTGATAAGACAAGGAACAATGGGGTCAAACTTGAACAGAGAAGATTTCAGCTCAACATGAGGAGAAACTTCTTTCCAGTGAGGGTGACAGAGCCCTGGAACAGGCTGCCCAAGGGGGTTGTGGAGTCTCCTTCTCTGGAGACCTTCAACACCTGTGAAGAATACTGTGAAGAAAAGGAATAATCCAGTGAACATGGGGTAAATGCTGAAGCTCTGTCTGTGTCAAGTTTTGTAGAAGAAGGTCCTAATCTGGTGACTCAGAGTGTCTCAGTCTGCATTTAGGGTGTGACTTTTTCTCTGCTAAATTTTGTTGCTCAATGCCAGGTGTCTCATTTCTCTCTGTATCTCCCTACCTATTGTACAATATCATGTGTGTAATAAGTATTTCTGAAAGGTGAGACAGACTCATAAAATGAGATGGATCACTATCTGGAAGTACTTCTCTCTTGCTTCATTAACTGTAGAAGATAAAGATAATGAATCTTACCTACCACTGAGCTTATATAGAACTAATAGGAAATAATGGATGACCCTGTTAGATTAAGTTCCAGCTCACCTAGTTTTCTTTGAAGGTTCCCAGATTCTGTCTAGGAGGTTAATTTTTTGAAAACTCACCCAAAAAAAAAAAGACAAGGAAATGGGTTCCAAACACTCCTCAGCATAAGGGTAAAAGAAACTTAAAGTGTAATTCTTTTATCCCAGGAAAGACCATTAGTTATCCCTGCTGGAGAGAATCAAACAGAGAGCCATGAGGATGATTAGGGGACTTGAGTATCTCCCCTATGAAGAGAGACTGAGAGCCCTGGGGCTGTTTAGTCTGGAGAAGAGAAGGCTGAGAGGGGATCTGATCAATGTCTATCAATAGCTGACAGGTGGGTGGCAAGTGGAGGGGGCCAGGCTCTTTCTGATGGTGTGCACTAATAAGACAAGAAAAAACAAGTAAAAGCCTGAACATAGAAGATTTCAGCTCAACATGAGGAGAAACTTCTTTACAGTGAGGGTGACAGAGCACTGGAACAGGCTCCCCAGGGGGGTTGTGGAGTCTCCTTCTCTGGAGACTTTCAAATCCCACCTGGATGCATTCCTGTGCAGACTCCCCTAAGTGATGCTGCTCTGGCAGGGGGGTTGGACCTGATGATCTCTTGAGGTCCCTTCCAATCTCCGATATACTGTGTGATACCTGGATACTTCATCAGACTAATTGGTCACTAGGAAATTTTCTTCATGAGAAACATTTTGCAACACTACTGATTATTCCACATTAATTCTCAGTTCTACCATCTTTGCTAAATAAAATATTTATAACAGAATCAGAGAATATTAAGGATTGGAAGGAACCTCGAAAGATCATCCAGTCCAACCCCCCTGCCAGAGCAGGATCACTTAGGGTAGGAATACATCCAGGCAAGGTTAGAATATTTCCAGAGAGGGAGACTCATAGCTGTTCTAGTATTTTGATTTTTTTTTTTTGTTAGTAATTGCAGTGTCCCTAGTCCTGATTATAATTCCTTTTTTTTCTTTATGCTCTTAGGTTTCTTTTTACCTTTTTTCCCCCTGTATTTATTCTGATTTATAGTCCAAGGTGTGTTGATTACAAACTTACTTTCTGTTTTTTTTACAGTTGAATATTGCTTTTTCGTTTGTAACAGCTGCTTTCACTTAACCACTGAATGGGCAGTTAGTCAAAGTTGTCTTCTACCTTTATTACCTTTCCAATCAACCATCTAATTGGTTCTTCCTAGAGGGGCCAACATTATCTTTATTCTTCTGTCTTAATTTTCAATTGTAATTCAATTATGAAATTTCTATCAAGTCTAAATAGCTCTTTGAAACTAGAAGTTAAAGTATTTCTGTTTCTCAAGCTGCATTTTCCCCCCAACCTGTTATAAACATTAAAAAAAAAAAAAAAATCAATTTGAAAGCTTGAAGAGCATATACAATCCCACACACATATTATTCAGCCCTGGATCAAAACCTATCTTTAAACGGATTTAAATACAGAGATAACTTCCTTAAGTAGGCCAGAATGGAGCTTTCATGCATGGGATTTTCTGAACCAGAAATAAAATGCAAATCAATTGCATATTAAAACATTCACAAATTACTATCTGTCTCTAAATACTCCTGGAAACAGAGATTTAAAAAGACTTATAAAGAATAAAAACTACATTTTACCCAATTCACAGTAGTCTCATTATGGTTTGAGGTTTTCTTTTTTTGCTGTTGATGTTTGTCTTGTCTTTGATTTTCTGGCTGATCTACTGCAAATGCCTTGTGTCATTTTTGTTCTTCCATCACATCATGTTAGGAGTCAGGTAGCATAACACAACCTGACTGATTCAATTGAACACTTCAAAAAGATAATGCTAGTGAAAAGTGTGGTTACAGCAAAGTGTGGCTTGATTTAGAAAACTCTTCCCTCACAGTGGCTTCAAGCTACCTTTTGTTTTCTCAACCCACACAGCAGCTCTCTGGTGTTGCAGGATGGTAATGGTTTTGCATTCATCTGTCACATTTGTGAGCTCATGGTTTGACCAAGTCAAAAAGAGAAATGTTGGAAAAACGTTACTACTGTGCTAAACCTGTGGCACTTTGTCTATTAACAGGCTGTGTGCTGTTGTACTCTACTGCATCTGGTTCTGGAGCCCCTGCTACAAGAGGGATCTGGACATGCTGGAAGGTGTCCGGAGAAGGGCCACCAGGATGAGCAGAGGGCTGGAGCTGCTCTGCTATGGAGACAAACTGAGAGAGTTGGGGCTGTTCAGTCTGGAGAAGAGAAGGCTCTGAGGAGACCTTCTTGTGGCCTTGCAGTATCTGAAGGGGGCTACAAGAAAGCTGGGGAGGGACTTTTTAGGCTATCAGGTAGCGATAGGACTAAGGGGGAAGGAGCAAAACTAGAAGAGGGTAGATTCAGATTGGGTGTTAGGAAGAAGTTATTCCCCATGAGGGTGGTGAGACACTGGAACAGGTTGCCCAGGGAGGCGGTGGAAGCCTCATCCTTGGAAATTTTTAAGGCCAGGCTGGATGTGGCTGTGAGCAACCTGATGTAGTGTGAGGTGTTCCTGCCCACGGCAGGAGGGTTGGAACTGGATGATCCTTGAGGTCCCTTCCAACCCTAACAATTCTTTGAACCTATTTATTTTCTGATATAAAACATCTTGTGTATAGACACACACACAGGGGAAATCATGATTTAACCACATGTTAATATGACTGTTAGGATATTTTAATTCTTGATTAATTCTTATTTATCTTACACTCTGTAATTAAGTGGTTTGAATTAGTAAAATAATCCTATTGACATAAATATTTTTCCTAATAATTTCATTTAGATTGAGGTAATATAAATCCATTTCACCAGATTTTTTTTGTAGCTGAGGGTTGAAAGTATTTAAAAGCTATACAGCAGGACTGCACAGATATTTGTGTCACTGTAGCCATTGCAAATGCAGTGATAAAGTTAATTTGTTGTGTGTGTTACAAGACATGACTAGATCCCCACAGCTGAATCACTTGCCAGAAATAAAACTTGTCCTAGGAAGCAGGGAAAAATTGATACTACCAAAAATTTTCCCCAGCTAATGAAGCCAAATATTCAATGCCTCTGGTGTTGGCAATTCCCAATTCACCTGCTGTTTAGCCTTGCAGCTCCCTCACAACTTCAGCTATTTAAGGACATAACAATTTTTTGTTTCACAGTACATTCAAGCCTACTGTGAAGACCAAATCGTCCTGACACCCACATTTTAAATCTGAACGCTTCTATTTTGGGATATGTAGAGGATAAGTATGCTTAAAATTGACTCACCTCTCTCTTTTGAACCTAGTAGCCAGATCTTAGAGGATTATCAGGGGAGTAGAAGCTCCCAGGTTGCTATGATTTATGAAATAGGCATCAACTGGTGTGTCTTATCCTATCAGTGAATGCCTTAAGTCCTGGATGTTTGCTATAGGCCTTTCTCTGGCTGATGCAGTTGCATTTGTTCTGATGTGTTTCAGTGCAGACACAGTCACAGGGTGAGGATTGCTCTGTGTGGTGATGTGTCAGTTTTCTGAGAGACAGAAAGCAGTGAGTTCTTATGCTGAAGGTGATGTGTCTATGTTTTCTGGATTCTTGGCAGGACGTCAGACCAGCATGAAGGTACTGCAAAAGGTAAAGCACACCCTTTGGTATCAGACAGGTACCTGAACCTGGGCTGTGGGAATTTAAAGCTGCTCAGCATCTATTATGGATTTATTTTCCCTCCCCTACCATATAGGCACTTAAGCTGTACCAAAGTTAAATGCTTTAGGTCTGTCCAGTTACAAACACTTCAATGCTATTAGCAGTACTGTTTACCAGCACTAAGAACAGCTGGCAGTATTAAAAATTCTTTCCCCCTTTAAAATAAGAGACCTTGGATATGGAGAACTGATCTGGCAACTCCCTGCCCAATGTTAACCTTCAAGCCACACCAAGAAATTATCTGGAAAAATACCTGACAGAACAACATCAATCCTGGGACTATGTTATAAATTTAACAGGTACAGACAGACCAAGTCTGTAGAAGAACATTCAGATATGCTCTCAAGTGCTGTCTGATTCACTGCTTGCTGTGGGCATCATCCGTGTAAATCTGAGATAGGCTTTGGAGCCAGAAGCAAGCAAGACAGGAGAGGAACAGAATTGGACACTGGAGCAGCACTAGAGAAGGGAATAAAGAATCAGAGCTCCTGAGGTACTGGCAATTTCCTGAAACAAGTGGTACACTCCTGCTGACCAGTTGTCAAAGCCTGAGTGAAGTGACCATGATTATACAGCAGCTTCAGGTAAATCATTGGGGGGTTCAGCTACACAACAGCTTTCCTGTTAATGGCACACAGCACCACTGTAAACTTTAATCTTTTTAAAATGTCAAACTTGTTTTAGTTGGTGATGGAAGAAGTATTATATACTGGTTATAAATTATCCTGATTATCTGAGGGGAAAATCTAAGTGATGAGAGACTAAAATAATCACAGTTAGTCCTTCAGAGCCTTTAAGTATGGGGCTGTCTAGAATTAGCATTTCAAGAGCTATGAACATAATTAAATATCCATGATGGGCAGAGTCCAACAGGATGGCATTCAACAAGCCCAAGTGCCAGGTGCTGCACTTTGGCCACAACAACCCCATGCAGAGCTACAGGCTGGGGACAGAGTGGTTGGAGAGCAGCCAGGCAGAAAGGGACCTGGGGGTGCTGGTTGACAGCAGCTGAACATGAGCCAGCAGTGTGCCCAGGTGGCCAAGAAGGCCAATGGCATCCTGGCCTGGATCAGGAACAGTGTGGCCAGCAGGAGCAGGGAGGTCATCCTGCCCTGGACTCAGCACTGGTTAGGCCACACCTTGAGTACTGTGTCCAGATCTGGGCTCTTCATTTTAAGAAAGACATTGAGACACTTGAACACGTCCAGAGAAGGGCAACGAGGCTGGGGAGAGGTCTGGAGCACAGCCCTGTGAGGAGAGGCTGAGGGAGCTGGGGGTGTTTAGCCTGGAGAAGAGGAGGCTCAGGGGTGACCTCATTGCTGTCTACAACTGCTTGAAAGGAGGTTGCAACCAGGAGGGGGTTGGTCTCTTCTCCTAGGCAACCAGCAGCAGAACAAGAGGACACAGTCTCAAGCTGTGCCAGGGGAAGTTTAGGCTGAAGGTAAGGAGAAAGTTCTTCCCAGAAAGAGAGATTGGCCATTGGAATGGGCTGCCCAGGGAGGTGGTGGAGTCACCATTCCTGGAGGTGTTCAAAAAAAGGATTGGATGTGGCACTTGGAGCCATGGTTTAGTTGTCAGGAGGTGTTAGGTATTGGGTAACAGGTTGGACTCGATGATCTCTGAGGTCTTTTCCAACCTGGTGGATTCTGTGATTCTGTGTTTTTCTTTAGACAAACAGGGATAGAATAAAAAGCATTAAAACAGGAATATATATGTACATATTAATCTGTGTCAATACAGTGATCATTGTGAAGCTAATCCTTGATGTGATCAAACTCAGAAACAACTTCCAGCCATTTAAAAGGATTGTGTTAATAGCTCCCATATTACTTGTAGTATGGGCAATTGTGGAAAACAAATTAATACCCTGTAGCAAGGACATTCATTAATTCCTCCACTGAAAGATTTACTTTGTGTTTCAATAAACCTGGACATGTGCTGTAGCATTGAAACAGAGGTGGCAGTAAATTTTTTTTAATAACCTTTCTATTCTATGAGAGGGTATATTAGCTAAAGGAGAAAAAAACCCACACACAATAAGGGGAAAAATATTTATATAATGTAAATGGATGTTATAAAGTAGGTTGGAAGGAGCAAACTGGCCTGATCTAGTCGGAGGTGTGCCTGCTCACTGCAGAGAGTTTGGACAAGATGACCTTTGAGGGTCCCTTCCAACCTGATGCAATCTGTGAATCTATGACCAGAACAGAGTTTATTTTAGATAGCTTCTTGGCTAAGGTGAAAAGTATAATGAGGAGATCAATTGCTGTCAAGCACCACAACCATTGTAAAGCCTCTGAAATCCAATGTTGATTTTAAACCTTACACCCTTAAATCAATTTAATCTTCTAAATGCTAACATGAGGCCTGACCTTCCCACTGGCTCCCACTGAGTTTCAGAGAGCATAAAATGAATTTGCAAGTTTCCCTTTGAGTGGTTCTGTGACATCTTTATGTTGGATTAAGTGTATTGGTGACACTCATCCGGTAGTAGTGCAGCATGACAAGAGGATATGGAGAATAAATACTTTTTTTTGAGCTCTGAAAAGCTGTCTTACTGCTAATCAAGGCAAGCTTGACATCATTCCTGTTATTTTCTTTGCTACTGATGATCAGACTGGAGTAAGAATAGATTGGGAAGAGTTAGCATTTCACTTATTTCTTAGGGTGTATCTATTCATCAATTTGAGTCTCATAGTAGGTAAAATTCTTACTGAGTTTCTTCCACCAGAAAATAGGTAGAAAAAGTCCTGTATTGATAAAATAAAGGAAGTATCCCCACAAGATGATAATTTTAATGTTAATGTAGCTTCAAAGAATATGTTTGGCAGGTAGTACAGATACTGTCTTGAGAGAGTCTCCAAAACTCCTAGTCCTTTTAGCTACTTTTCATAATCCAACCCCCAAACTAACTCATTTACATGACAAATAAAGAAGCCGTTCAACAGTATGATGTTCCATGGTAGATATTAGTCTCATTGGTAATGTGGTTTGTGATTTCTTTATGTCCTTATTTAGTCAATTTGGTTTCACTTACATGTAAAAAAAAAAACCCAAACAAAAACCACAACAAAAAAAACCCTTTAAACTTTACCTGTGATACTCAGAAACATAATCCCTTAAAATAATAATCATACACATACTGCAATGGCTCAGTGCAAGTTATGGTTTGAACAATACGATGGATTATTTATGAATGTGGTCTTAAATTTCATCATTTATCTGTGATACTGCCTCCAGCTTTACCTCTACTGCTCCTAGTATGCTTCCATTTTGGAAAATGAATAAGTTTCTATTGCCATTAACATTGGGAATTAGTTTCAAAAGTAAGTAAGGCTCCAAGGAGACCTTATTGTGGCTTACCAGTATTTGAAGGAGGCTACAAGAAAGCTGGGGAGGGACTTTTAGGGTGTCAGGTAGTGATAGGACTTGGGGGAATGGAACAAAACTAGAAACGGGTAGATTCAGATTGGGTGTTGGAAGAAGTTGTTCCCCGTGAGGGTGTTGAGACACTGGAATGGGTTGCCCAGGGAGGTGGTGGAAGCCTCATCCCTGGAGGTTTTTGCAGCCAGGCTGGATGTGGCTGTGAGCAACCTGATGCAGTGTGAGGTGTCCCTGCCCATGGCAGAGGGGATTGGAACTGGATGATCCTTGAGGTCCCTTCCACCCCTGACAATTCTATGATTCTATGATAATTAATTAAGGATTCTCTAATTTATCCCTTTCTCTGACTTACAAAATTTTGGAATTAGTGGGTTTGGTGGAAGGATGTCATACACTAACACTGTTACACCTATTATACTGTTATATGTATATATAGGTGTATATATATATATTATATATAAGAGTGTTATATATATTTTATATATATATTATACATTTATACATTATATTGCATATATACATGTATGCATTATATATATATGGATTATATACACCTGTTATACTAATAGTGTTTATTAATGGAAGAATGCTGGATGAGAAACCCATTTGAAAATGGAAACCCATTTGAAAATGGAAACCCATTTGAAAATGGAAACCCATTTGAAAATGGAAATCCAGTTGCAAATGGAAACCCAGCTGAAAATGGAAATCCAGTTGGAAATGGTACTTTAAATTAAGTCAGGTTCCTTCAAGTTGGTTCATCCAGAGCATTGACCTGTGGTGTAGTTCAGTGTGATAT